>NC_134688.1:181858859-182136741 GCF_050947455.1 Rhinoderma darwinii | reverse complement strand
GGGGCACAACGCCAATTCGAACCAAAACCCATTCGCCGACTCAACGTGCGACAAACTTCTATATATTCTGGACTATCAGGCTGAGAAAAATGTATTTAACAACATGTATGTAAGCCTTCAGGACATTCACACATGCTGTTAAAAGAAAAAAATCCGGCCTCCTCCTACCCCTTCAGCCAGCCATTACATCTCCATAATTGGTGCATTTTTTAGAAGTGTTATCACACCAAAAATTCCTATCATGTAGGTTAAAGATAGGAAAGTGCCTGATGGCCCAGAAAGTACGACGATCTCGAACGCAATTGGTGTCCATATCTACCTAAATGTGATTCTCCATGATACGACAGGGGCGTAGCGCGCCACAGTCCTCTTCATCCTATGGAGGCGCGTTATTCTGGTACCAATATTAGTACACTATTCCTCTTCTTCCTATGACAAATTACCCAATCTTTGCCCACAATGTGAGAAAGAATTAGGGGCACAACGCCAATTCGAACTAAAACACATTTGCCGACTCAACGTGCGACAAACTTCTTTATATTCTGGACTATCAGGCTGAGAAAAATGTATTTAACAACAACATATATGTAAGCCTTCATGACATTCACATATGCTGTTAAAAGAAAAAAATCCGG
Source organism: Rhinoderma darwinii (assembly GCF_050947455.1). Lineage (NCBI taxonomy): Eukaryota > Metazoa > Chordata > Amphibia > Anura > Rhinodermatidae > Rhinoderma > Rhinoderma darwinii. Next base: position 182,136,106 of record NC_134688.1, on the reverse strand, counting down.
CCTCCTCCTACCCCTTCAGCCGGCCATTCCATCTCCAGAATTGGTGCATTTTTTAGAAGTGTTATCACACCAAAAATTCCTATCATGTAGGTGAAAGATAGTAAAGTGCCTGATGGCCCAGAAAGTACGTCGCTCTCGAACGCAATTGGTGTCCATATCTACCTAAATGTGATTCTCCATGATACGACGGGGGCGTAGCGCGCCACATTCCTCTTCATCCTATGGAGGCTCGTTCTTCTGGTACCAATATTAGTACACTATTCCTCTTCTTCCTACGACAAAATACCCATTCTTTGCCCACAATGTGAGAAAGAATTAGGGGCACAACGCCAATTCGAACTAAAACACATTCGCTGACTCAATGTGCGACAAACTTCTATATATTCTGGACTATCAGGCTGAGAAAAATGTATTTAACAACATGTATGTAAGCCTTCAGGACATTCACACATGCTGTTAAAAGAAAAAAATCCGGCCTCCTCCTGCCCCTTCAGCCGGCCATTCCATCTCCAGAATTGGTGCATTTTTTAGAAGTGTTATCACACCAAAAATTCCTATCATGTAGGTGAAAGATAGGAAAGTGCCTGATGGCCCAGAAAGTACGACGCTTTCAAACGCAATTGGTGTCCATATCTACCTAAATGTGATTCTCCATGATCTGACTGGGGCGTAGCGCGCCACATTCCTCTTCATCCTATGGAGGCGTGTTCTTCTGGTATCAATATTAGTACACTATTCCTCTTCTTCCTATGAAAAATGACCCATTATTTGCCCACAATATGAGAAAGAATTAGGGGCACAACGCCAATTCGAACTAAAACACATTCGCCGACTTAACATGAGACAAACTTCTATATATTCTGGACTATCAGGCTGAGAAAAATGTATTTAACAACATGTATGTAAGCCTTCAGGACATTCACCCATGCTGTTAAAAGGAAAAAATCCGGCCTCCTCCTACCCCTTCAGCCGGCCATTCCATCTCCAGAATTGGTGCATTTTTTAGAAGTGTTATCACACCAAAAATTCCTATCATGTAGGTGAAAGATAGGAAAGTGCCTGATGGCCCAGAAAGTACGACGCTCTCGAACGCAATTGGTGTCCATAGCTACCTAAATGTGATTCTCCATGATCCGACTGGGGCGTAGCGCGCCACATTCCTCTTCATCCTACGGAGGCGCATTCTTCTGGTACCAATATTAGTACACTATTCCTCTTCTTCCTACAAGAAATTACCCATTCTTTGCCCACAATGTGAGAAAGATTTAGGGGCACAACGCCAATTCGAACTAAAACACATTTGCCGACACAACGTGCGAGAAACTTCTATATATTCTAGACTATCAGGCTGAGAAAAATGTATTTAACAACATATACATGTAAGCCTTCAGGACATTCACACATGCTGTTAAAAGAAACAAATCCGGCCTCCTCCTACCCCTTCAGCCGGCCATTCCATCTCCAGAATTGGTGCATTTTTTAGAAGTGTTATCACACCAAAAATTCCTATCATGTAGGTGATAGATAGTAAAGTGCCTGATGGCCCAGAAAGTACGTCGCTCTCGAACGCAATTGGTGTCCATATCTACCTAAATGTGATTCTCCATGATATGACGGGGGCGTAGCGCGCCACATTCCTCTTCATCCTATGGAGGCTCGTTCTTCTGGTACCAATATTAGTACACTATTCCTCTTCATCCTACGACAAATTACCCATTCTTTGCCCACAATGTGAGAAAGAATTAGGGGCACAACGCCAATTCGAACTAAAACACATTCGCCGACTCAATGTGCGACAAACTTCTATATATTCTGGACTATCAGGCTGAGTAAAATGTATTTAACAACATGTATGTAAGCCTTCAGGACATTCACGTATGCTGTTAAAATAAAAAAATCCGGCCTCCTCCTACCCCTTCAGTCGGCCATTCCATCTGCGGAATTGGTGCATTTTTTAGAAGTGTTATCACATCAAAAATTCCTATCATGTAGGTGAAAGATAGGATAGTGCCTGATGGCCCAGAAAGTATGACGCTCTCGAACGCAATTGGTGTCCATATCTACCTAAATGTGATTCTCCATGATCTGACTGGGGCGTAGCGCCACATTCCTCTTCCTCCTATGGAGGCGTCTTCTTCTGGTACCAATATTAGTACACTATTCCTCTTCTTCCTACAACAAATTACCCATTCTTTGCCCACAATGTGAGAAAGAATGAGGGGCACAACGCCAATTCGAACTAAAACACATTTGGCGACTCAACGTGCAATAAACTCCTCTATATTCTGGACTATCAGGCTGAGAAAAATGTATTTAACAACATGTATGTAAGCCTTCAGGACATTGACACATGCTGTTAAAAGAAAAAAATCCGGCCTCCTTCTTCCCCTTCAGCCGTCCATTCCATCTCCAGAATTGGTGCATTTTTTAGAAGTGTTATCACATCAAAAATTCCTTTCATGTAGGTGAAAGATAGGATAGTATGGGAGGGCATGATGTGCTGGCGTTTGGTTTGGAATGCAGAGCAGCCCGCTTTAGCTAACACTAGCGGCGTTACAAATAGGCTGTTATTCGGCAAGATACGCCATGCCTGACGACCAGCACATTATCCCTCCACGTATTACACATAGTACTGACACCCCATGTACTATTCACAGCACTGACCCCTATTCATCACATTTATTTATTTATTTATTTTTATTACATTATTACACAGTTCTGACACTTTCTTACATACATATTTATTTTTTACCATCCATTCACACCCTAGCACTACACTGACACTCATTTATCGCACACCTTTGAGCACTTAGTTCGCCACTCCCCTCAAGACTAGTGGGAGGGGCTATCACTATTTAATGCACACTCCTTCTGCAGCATTCTTTGACCCGTCTGCGTCCTGATGGGAACGGGTTTTCACCCACCCACCTACCTAGTAAGTATGGCCTTTTTTGTGGTTTTGAAAGATAGGATAGTGCCTGATGGCCCAGAAAGTATGACGCTCTCTAACGCAATTGGTGTCCATATCTACCTAAATGTGATTCTTCATGATCCGACGGGGGCGTAGTGCGCCACATTCCTCTTTATCCTATGGAGGCGCGTTCTTCTGGTACCAATATTAGTACACTATTCCTCTTCTTCCTACGACAAATTACCCATTCTTTGCCCACAATGTGAGAAAGAATAAGGGGCACAACGCCAATTCGAACTGAAACACATTCGCCGACTCAACGTGCGACCAACTTCTATATATTCTGGACTATCAGGCAGAGAAAAATGTATTTAACAACATGTATGTAAACCTTCAGGATATTCACACATGCTGTTAAAAGAAAAAAAAACGGCCTCCTCCTACCCCTTCAGCCGGCCATTCCATCTCCAGAATTGGTGCATTTTTTAGAAGTATTATCACACCAAAAATTCCTATCATGTAGGTGAAAGATAGGAAAGTGCCTGATGGCCCAGAAAGTGCGTCGCTCTCGAACGCAATTGGTGTCCATAGCTACCTAAATTTGATTCTCCATGATACGACGGGGGCGTAGCGCGCCACATTCCTCTTCATCCTATGGAGGCCCGTTCTTCTGGTACCAATATTAGTACACTATTCCTCTTCTTCCTACGACAAATTACCCATTCTTTGCCCACAATGTGAGAAAGAATTAGGGGCACAACACCAATTCGAATTGAAACACATTCGCCGACAGAACATGCGACAAACTTCTGTATATGCTGGACTATCAGGCTGAGAAAAATTTATTTAGCAACATGTATGTAAGCCTTCAGGACATTCACACATGCTGTTAAAAGAAAAAAAATCTGGCCTCCTCCTACCCCTTCAGCCGGCCATTCCATCTCCAGAATTGGTGCATTTTTTTTTCTTTTTTTTTTCTTTTTTTTTTTTTTTATTCAATACAATATAAAATTCCATACAAGTAAGGAATAAAGAAAATACAATTATGCACATTTTTACATTTTCCCCCTACTCCCACCCCCACCCTCTCAAGACCGATCTTGGTAAAAGAAAAAACAAAAAACAAAGAGAACAAAAATTCTTACCACTCCCCCCAATAGGTTTTACGGTGTTTGCCTTGATTATAGATTTTCTCATATTTCATTATAATTTTTACATTATTTACCCAAGCATTAAACTCCGGTGGGGAGCTAGATATCCACTTTCTAACTATTAGTAATTTTGCAATAAATAATAGTTTTATTAATCCGCATTTTTTTTCCTTAGAAATTTTTAATTTGGAATCATCACCCAGCAATACCAGTTGAGGTTGAAACACTATATCTGGATCTATTTTTTCCAAAATGTTTTTAAAAATTCTATCCCAGTAATCAGCAATCTTAATACAATTCCATAACATGTGCAAATAGTGTGCGTCCGCTGCACCACATCTGGGGCAGTTAGAAGCTTTATTAATCGAGAACTTACTCAAAAGGACTGGCGTATAGTAAAGCCTATGTATCAAATTGAACTGAATAAGCTGATGGTTCATGCTTATCGATACTTTAGAAATATTTTGAAATATTATGTTCCAATCAAGAACACAATCGTTATTCAATTCCTTCTCCCATTTTATAACACAATTAAATTTTATTTTCCTTGACTTTATTTCCATCAGGGATTTATACAACCTGGAGAGAGGTTTTTTTCACATTTGTATTTTCTCAGTTTTTTGTAAAAGTCATCCATATGGTCTTTATTGAGAGGGTTGCCATCTTTAAATTTATCAAATGCGTGCTTTAATTGGATATAGGAGAATCTTTCCTTCTCCATCAAGTCAAAATCAACTGATAATTTTTCCCATGTTTTGATTTTTCCTTCTTCCATTATATCTAATACATATCTAATCCCTTTAAGTTTTAACAGTGGCAACTCTGGGATAGCCTTACATTCTTCTATATTAAGATTGTGCCATAACGGGGAAAAGGATAAAAAACCATTTCGACCAGTCATATTTCTTAAACTATTCCAGCATTCATGCAGGAGTTGTGCTGTCAACACGTTTTCCATAACTCCAGATTTTAATTGACCAGATTCTAACACCTCATAAATATCTGAAAAACGGCCCTTAATGTTAGTGATCAACCATTGTAAGAACTCGGCCTTATCCCATTCTTGTATGTATTGTAATTGTGCTGCGAAGTAATATACTCGAATATCTGGAAATGCTAGTCCTCCTTGTTCTCTTGAAGGACATAAGTAGTCTAGCTTAATCCGAACTCTCTTCCTTCCCCAAATCAGGTTATTAAAGATAGTTATGATTTTCTTAAAATATTTATCTTGTATCCACACCGGGGTAACCCCAAAAACATATAAAAGTTTGGGGATTAGAACTGTTTTAATCAAGACAATTTTATCAGCTTTTGATATTGGCAATTCGTTCCATATTCTTATTTTTTTTTCCATTTCGTTTATAAGGGGGAGCAAATTATAATCCAAAAATTCTTTTATATTATCTGAAATTTCTATACCCAAATATCTAAAACTTTCTCCTGGATATATGATTCGAATTTTTGTTTGTAGTACTAAATCGCTTTTATCTAGTGGCATTAATATGGATTTTTCCCAATTGAGCTTTAGACCAGAATAGAATCCAAATCTTTGAATAGTAGATATAACATAATCCAATTTTTCTTCCGGGTTCGTCAAAAAAAATAAAAGGTCGTCAGCATATAAGATAATTTTATCCTCTTCCCCCCCTAGCTCCAAAACCCACAATATTTCCATCCTCTCTGATCAAACAGGCAAGAGGTTCCATTGCCAATGCAAAGAGTAGGGGAGAAAGAGGACAACCCTGTCTTGTACCCCTACTTAAATTGAAAAATTCTGAGTTCTCACCATTTATGTTAATGTTTGCTCTAGGACCATTATATAATAATTTAACCATTCCTATAAAAAATTCTCCAAAACCTTGCTTTCTCATGACTGCCCATAAATAGCCCCACTCCACTCTGTCAAATGCTTTGACTGCATCGAGAGACAGAATGGAGCGGGGGGCCTCTCCTGGTGTAACTTGAATATTCCCAAATACCCGACGAACACACTGGTTGACCGTTCTACCAGAAATAAATCCCTGCTGATCACTATGTACTACAGTAGAGATTACTTTAGCCAACCTTCCCGCCAACACTTTGGCGAAAAGTTTAGCATCCGTGTTCAACAGGGAAATAGGTCTGTAAGATTCCATCCTTTCCGGGCATTTACCTGGTTTCAATATCAAAGCTATATTAGCTTCTACCATTGAGCTTGGCAATTTGCCCTCTACCACTGCCGAACCCAATGTTTTTAACAGGGCTGGTAATAGTTCTTCCCCAAATGTTCTATACAGTTCAAATGGGAAACCATCCAAACCTGGAGCTGTATTTCCTTTAACACTAGTCAATGCATTTCTTAATTCTTCCAGGGAGATTGGTCGATCCAACTCATCTTTCTGAATATCAGACAAGGGGGAGAAAGACATTGAATCTAGAAAGAGCTCCAATTGTTCTTCATTATACTTTTTTCCGGAGCCATACAATTCTGAATAATAATTCAAGAATTCTGATCTAATTTCATAATCTTGCTTAATCATATTCCCTCTTTTATCAAGAATTGCCAAAATATTATTCTTCTGACTTTGATTTTTAATAATACTCATTAACAGTTTATTTGGTGTTCCTGATTCACAGAAATTTTTCTGCCCCAGAAAAAATAATTTATTTTGTGCTTTCTCGATTAACCAGGCCTTATATTCCTCTTGGGCCTGAAGCCACAACTTTAAACTATCTTCCGTAGGGGTTTCAAAGTAATTTGCCTCCAACAAATTTGCACTTCGTTCTTTTCCCTGCTCAATCTTATTATATTCTCTTTTTAATCTTATTATTCTTTCAAAAAGGATACCCCTTATACAGGCTTTTAATGTTTCCCAGACAATTAAGTCTGGGGCAGTCTCCCAATTTAGTGACAAAATATTATGAATTTCAACTTTAATATTTTCAAGGTCTTTTAATAATGAGAACCAATGTGGATTTATTTTTATAGGCTTAATAAATTCATTTTTTTCATTTATTTTTATGTCCACAATAAGTGGCGTATGATCCGAAATGCTTTTGTTGTCATATTTTATTTTCCCAATAGTTGTAACAAGTGATTCACTACACAATACCAAGTCAATACGTGACATGGTATGGTGTGAACCACTATAACAAGAGTACATTTTCTTTTTAGGGTTTTTCAGTCTCCATATATCTACTAGACCCATTTCTTCACTTATCCTCGCCAATGATGTTTTAATTGGGCTCTTATTTCTTCCCTTAGAGCTAACCCTATCCATTACCTCGTCCATAACACAATTCATATCCCCCAAAACCATTACAGGACAATCGCTTCTACTAATAATATAATTACATAATTTCCTGAACACCACGGATGAAAACGGAGGTGGAATGTATACAAAAGCTAAAATACAAATTAATTCCTTTAATCTACAGTGAATAAAAATGAATCTACCTTCGTTGTCTATATTTTTATCAAGTATTTCACATTGCACTCCCGAGTGAATAAGAACACTCACTCCCCTCGAATAGGAGGAGTGTATAGAATGAAACTGTTGTGACCACCACCTATTACCCAATCTTGGGATTGTTTCTTGTGTCAAATGTGTTTCTAACAAACATGTAATTGATGGAAACTGTTTTTTTATATAATTCTTAATAGTAAAACGTTTTAATTTTTCCCCCATACCCCTAATATTCCATACCACAATTTTAGTGTTCATCCGTGCGTTTTAACAGAATGAAAAGTGACAAATATTAGAAATTTTATATAACATATTCGTAAAAAATTCTTAATGTATACCAATACCAGACCGGTCTTGCCCCACCCCCCTCCCCTTCCCTTCCGTTGACTTGTCATATTTTTAACAAGTCTCTCAACCAACGCATGTTCCCCTAATACACCATTAATTAATTCATAATGATTTCAAACTTGCTAACCACTTAAATGTCTCTTCCTGTGACGAATGAAAATTAACCTTACCCTGATATTCTGTTCTCAATTTTGCTGGATACATTAAAGAATATTTAATCCCTGCCTCTCTGAGTTTTTTCTTGACTGGACCAAAAGCTTGTCTCTTTAATTGAGTGTCATATGAGTAGTCAGGATAGATTGCTATTTTTGAATTGTTATGGGATAGATTTTGTAACTCCCTTGACTTTCTCAATATATTATCTCTATCCCGGGAGTTTAGAACCTTGGCTATTATAGCTCTAGGTCTAGAACCAGGGATAGGCACTCTTGCTGGTACTCTATGAGCTTTCTCTATGCCAAACAAAGGAGACAGATTTTCAATTCCTATTTTGTTTTTGATCCAATTTTGGACAAAATTTTCAACACCTTCCCTTTCTTCCCCTTCTGGAAAACCCAATAATCTGATGTTACTCCTTCTGGAGCGATCTTCTATGTCAACCATTTTATTTTTTAGTGTACTATTTCCTTCCACTAACCCCTTCATCTCCTTTTTCAATTGGGTAACTTCATCTTCAAGTAAACTCACTCTATTTTCCACTTCAGTATATCTTTCTTTAATTTTACCCATATCATCTCTTATTATTGCAATTTCTATACTAATGCTACCTACTTGAGAGGATACTTTATTAATAGCGTCTAAAATCTCAGTCAATGATGGTAGAGCTTGGTCGCTCAAAATCTCCCCAGTTGTCTTATTTGCTGTTCTAGTTTTCCCTGCTACAAGGGGGGACATCATATATCTGTCCATCTTGCTTGTATTCTTACCCTCCTTACTAGGGCTCAAAGATTTCCTACTTTTAGCTGGCATTTTCCCTGGTTCTTCCTTCCCCCCCTTACTCTCTCCAGACGCACAATACACAAAACACAAAAACAAACAAGACAAAAAAAAAAAAAAATCAAAAAAAATATGAATATAAAGTTATAAAATAGAGTCTGATCAGAGACTACCGATTTCAAAAAACGCGATTCAAGCAGCTTGTAAATGAGAGAGAGTTCCAATGTAATCTTCCCATTGGCATATTCCGACTTCCGTCTCTTACAGGTTCGAGGGTCCAGAAAAAAAAACAAAAAAAAAACAACCAGGGTGCTTTATATGCTGGAGCAGCAGGCAATATGCAGTTGACTAGATGAGTTTCATTGTGTCCCCTTCCAAAGATTCCAGGAATGCCTTAAGAATATCTGAGCTTCTTAATCATACCAATTCTCCTCAGAGAAATAGGCCATATAGCTCTTGTATTATCACTCTTTAATAGCAAGTAAATAGCAAGATAAGAGTCATACTTGAGGCTGTACTAAAGTATATACTTGCAGTTTGTGCTTTGCAGTTTTTCCAAAGTAAGCACAGCAAGCCTTTAAAAGAAAAAAATCTGGCCTCCTCCTACCCCTTCAGCCGGCCATTCCATCTCCAGAATTGGTGCATTTTTTAGAAGTGTTATCACACCAAAAATTCCTATCATGTAGGTGAAAGATAGGAAAGTGCCTGATGGCCCAGAAAGTACGACGCTCTTGAACGCAATTGGTTTCCATATCTACCTAAATGTGATTCTCCATGATCCGACTGGGGCGTAGAGCGCCACATTCCTCTTCATCCTACGGAGGCGCGTTCTTCTGGTACCAATATTAGTACACTATTCCTTTTCTTCCTACGACAAATTACCCATTCTTTGCCCACAATGGGAGAAAGAATTAGGGGCACAACGCCAATTTGAACTAAAACATATTTGCCGACTCAACATGCAACAAACTTCTATATATTCTGGACTATCAGGCTGATAAAAAATTTATTTAACAACATGTATGTAAGCCTTCAGGACATTGACACATGCTGTTAAAAGAAAAAAATCCGGCCTCCTTCTTCCCCTTCAGCCGGCCATTCCATCTCCAGAATTGGTGCATTTTTTAGAAGTGTTATCACATCAAAAATTCCTATCATGTAGGTGAAAGATAGGATAGTGCCTGATGGCCCAGAAAGTACGACGCTCTTGAACGCAATTGGTGTCCATATCTACCTAAATGTAATTCTCCATGATATGACTGGGGCGTAGAGCGCCACATTCCTCTTTATCCTATGGAGGCGCGTTCTTCTGGTACCAATATTAGTACACTATTCCTCTTCTTCCTACGACAAATTACCCATTCTTTGCCCACAATGTGAGAAAGAATTAGGGGAACAACGCCAATTCGAACTAAAACACATTCGCTGACTCAACGTGCGACAAATTTCTATATATTCTGGACTATCAGGCTGAGAAAAATTTATTTAACAACATGTATGTAAGCCTTCAGGACATTGACAAATGCTGTTAAAATAAAAAAATCCGGCCTCCTCCTACCCCTTCAGCCGGCCATTCCATCTCCAGAATTGGTGCATTTTTTATAAGTGTTATCACATCAAAAATTCCTATCATGTAGGTGTAAGATAGGATAGTGCCTGATGGCCCAGAAAGTACGAAGCTCTCGAACGCAATTGGTGTCCATATCTACCTAAATGTGATTCTCCATGATCTGACTGGGGCGTAGCGCGGCACATTCCTCTTCATCCTATGGAGGCTCGTTCTTCTGGTACCAATATTAGTACACTATTCCTCTTCTTCCTACGACAAATTACCCATTCTTTGCCCACAATGGGAGAAAGAATTAGGGGCACAACGCCAATTTGAACTAAAACATATTTGTCGACTCAACATGCAACAAACTTCTATATATTCTGGACTATCAGGCTGATAAAAATTTTATTTAACAACATGTATGTAAGCCTTCAGGACATTGACACATGCTGTTAAAAGAAAAAAATCCAGCCTCCTTCTTCCCCTTCAGCCGTCCATTCCATCTCCAGAATTGGTGCATTTTTTAGAAGTGTTATCACATCAAAAATTTCTTTCATGTAGGTGAAAGATAGGATAGTATGGGAGGGCATGATGTGCTGGCGTTTGGTTTGGAATGCAGAGCAGCCCGCTTTAGCTAACACTAGCGGCGTTACAAATAGGCTGTTATTCGGCAAGATACGCCATGCCTGATGACCAGCACATTATCCCTCCACGTATTACACATAGTACTGACACCCCATGTACTATTCACAGCACTGACCCCTATTCATCACATTTATTTATTTATTTATTTTTATTACATTATTACACAGTTCTGACACTTTCTTACATACATATTTATTTTTTACCATCCATTCACACCCTAGCACTACACTGACACTCATTTATCGCACACCTTTGAGCACTTAGTTCGCCACTCCCCTCAAGACTAGTGGGAGGGGCTATCACTATTTAATGCACACTCCTTCTGCAGCATTCTTTGACCCGTCTGCGTCCTGATGGGAACGGGTTTTCACCCACCCACCTACCTAGTAAGTATGGCCTTTTTTGTGGTTTTGAAAGATAGGATAGTGCCTGATGGCCCAGAAAGTACGACGCTCTCGAACGCAATTGGTTTCCATATCTACCTAAATGTGATTCTCCATGATCCGACTGGGGCGTAGAGCGCCACATTCCTCTTCATCCTACGGAGGCGCGTTCTTCTGGTACCAATATTAGTACACTATTCCTCTTCTTCCTACGACAAATTACCCATTCTTTGCCCACAATGGGAGAAAGAATAAGGGGCACAATGCCAATTCGAATTAAAACACATTCGCCGACTCAACGTGCAACAAACTTCTTCATATTCTGGACTATCAGGCTGAGAAAAATGTATTTAACAACATGTATGTAAGCCTTCAGGACATTTACACATGCTGTTAAAAGAAAAAAATCTGGCCTCCTCCTACCCCTTCAGCCGGCCATTCCATCTCCAGAATTGGTGCATTTTTTAGAAGTGTTATCACACCAAAAATTCCTATCATGTAGGTGAAAGATAGGAAAGTGCCTGATGGCCCAGAAAGTACGTCGCTCTCGAACGCAATTGGTGTCCATATCTACCTAAATTTGATTCTCCATGATACGACGGGGGCGTAGCGCGCCACATTCCTCTTCAACCTATGGAGGCGCGTTCTTCTGGTACCAATATTAGTACACTATTCCTCTTCTTCCTACAACAAATTACCCATTCTTTGCCCACAATGTGAGAAAGAATTAGGGGCACAATACCAATTCGAATTGAAACACATTCGCCGACAGAACATGCGACAAACTTCTTCATATTCTGGACTATCAGGCTGAGAAAAATGTTTTTAACAACATGTATGTAAGCCTTCAGGACATTGACACATGCTGTTAAAAGAAAAAAAATCCGGCCTCCTTCTTCCCCTTCAGCCGGCCATTCCATCTCCAGAATTGGTGCATTTTTTAGAAGTGTTATCACACCAAAAATTCCTATCATGTAGGTGAAAGATAGGATAGTACCTGATTGTCCAGAAAGTACGACGCTCTCGAACACAATTGGTGTCCATATCTACCTAAATGTGATTCTCCATGATCCGACTGGGGCGTAGCGCACCACATTCCTCTTCATCCTATGGAGGCCCGTTATTCTGGTACCAATATTAGTACACTATTCCTCTTCTTCCTACGACAAATTACCCATTCTTTGCCCACAATGTGAGAAAGAATTAGGGGCACAACACCAATTCGAATTGAAACACATTCGCCGACAGAACATGCGACAAACTTCTGTATATGCTGGACTATCAGGCTGAGAAAAATTTATTTAGCAACATGTATGTAAGCCTTCAGGACATTCACACATGCTGTTAAAAGAAAAAAATCTGGCCTCCTCCTACCCCTTCAGCCGGCCATTCCATCTCCAGAATTGGTGCATTTTTTAGAAGTGTTATCACACCAAAAATTCCTATCATGTAGGTGAAAGATAGGAAAGTGCCTGATGGCCCAGAAAGTACGTCGCTCTCGAACGCAATTGGTGTCCATATTTACCTAAATTTGATTCTCCATGATACGACGGGGGCGTAGCGCGCCACATTCCTCTTCATCCTATGGAGGCCCGTTATTCTGGTACCAATATTAGTACACTATTCCTCTTCTTCCTACGACAAATTACCCATTCTTTGCCCACAATGTGAGAAAGAATTAGGGGCGCAACGCCAATTTGAACTAAAACAAATTTGCCAACTCAACGTGCGACAAACTTCTATATATTCTGGACTATCAGGCTGAGAAAAATGTATTTAACAAAATGTATGTAAGCCTTCAGGACATTCACACATGCTGTTAAAAGAAAAAAATCCGGCCTCCTCCTACCCCTTCAGCCGGCCATTCCATCTCCAGAATTGGTGCATTTTTTAGAAGTGTTATCACACCAAAAATTCCTATCATGTAGGTGAAAGATAGGAAAGTGCCTGATGGCCCAGAAAGTACGACGCTCTCGAACGCAATTGGTGTCCATATCTACCTAAATGTGATTCTTCATGATCCGACGGGGGCGTAGTGCGCCACATTCCTCTTCATCCTATGGAGGCGCGTTCTTCTGGTACCAATATTAGTACACTATTCCTCTTCTTCCTACAACAAATTACTTATTCTTTGCCCACAATGTGAGAAAGAATTAGGGGCACAACACCAATTCGAATTGAAACACATTCGCCGACAGAACATGCGACAAACTTCTGTATATGCTGGACTATCAGGCTGAGAAAAATTTATTTAGCAACATGTATGTAAGCCTTCAGGACATTCACACATGCTGTTAAAAGAAAAAAATCTGGCCTCCTCCTACCCCTTCAGCCGGCCATTCCATCTCCAGAATTGGTGCATTTTTTAGAAGTGTTATCACACCAAAAAATTCCTATCATGTAGGTGAAAGATAGGAAAGTGCCTGATGGCCCAGAAAGTACGACGCTCTCGAACGCAATTGGTGTCCATATCTACCTAAATGTGATTTTCCATGATCTGACTGGGGCGTAGCGCACCACATTCCTCTTCAACCTATGGAGGCGCGTTCTTCTGGTACCAATATTAGTACACTATTCCTCTTCTTCCTACAAGAAATTACCCATTCTTTGCCCACAATGTGAGAAAGAATTAGGGGCACAACGCCATTTCGAACTAAAACACATTCAGCAACTCAACGTGCGACCAACTTCTATATATTCTGGACTATCAGGCTGAGAAAAATGTATTTAACAACATGTATGTAAGCCTTCAGGACATTCACACATGCTGTTAAAAGAAAAAAATCCGGCCTCCTCCTACCTCTTCAGCCGGCCATTCCATCTCCAGAATTGGTGCATTTTTTAGAAGTATTATCACACCAAAAATTCCTATCATGTAGGTGAAAGATAGGAAAGTGCCTGATGGCCCAGAAAGTACGACGCTCTCGAACGCAATTGGTGTCCATATCTACCTAAATGTGATTTTTCATGATCTGACTGGGGCGTAGCGCGCCACATTCCTCTTCATCCTATGGAGGCGCGTTCTTCTGGTACCAATATTAGTACACTATTCCTCTTCTTCCTACAACAAATTACCTATTCTTTGCCCACAATGTGAGAAAGAATTAGGGGCACAATACCAATTCGAATTGAAACACATTCGCCGACAGAACATGCGACAAACTTCTTCATATTCTGGACTATCAGGCTGAGAAAATGTATTTAACAACATGTATGTAAGCCTTCAGGACATTCACACATGCTGTTAAAAGAAAAAAATCTGGCCTCCTCCTACCCCTTCAGCCGGCCATTCCATCTCCAGAATTGGTGCATTTTTTAGAAGTGTAATCACACCAAAAATTCCTATCATGTAGGTGAAAGATAGGAAAGTGCCTGATGGCCCAGAAAGTACGACGCTCTCGAACGCAATTGGTGTCCATATCTACCTAAATGTTATTCTCCATGATCCGACTGGGGCGTAGCGCGCCACATTCCTCTTCATCCTACGGAGGCGCGTTCTTCTGGTACCAATATTAGTACACTATTCCTCTTCTTCCTACGACAAATTACCCATTCTTTGCCCACAATGGAAGAAAGAATTAGGGGCACAATGCCAATTTGAACTAAAACATATTTGCCGACTCAACATGCAACAAACTTCTATATATTCTGGACTATCAGGCTGATAAAAAATGTATTTAACAACATGTATGTAAGCCTTCAGGACATTGACACATGCTGTTAAAAGAAAAAAAAAAACGGCCTCCTCCTACCCCTTCAGCCGGCCATTCCATCTCCAGAATTGGTGCATTTTTTAGAAGTGTTATCACACTAAAAATTCCTATCATGTAGGTGAAAGATAGGAAAGTGCCTGATGGCCCAGAAAGTACGACGCTCTCGAACGCAATTGGTGTCCATATCTACCTAAATGTGATTCTCCATGATCCGACGGGGGCGTAGCGCGCCACATTCCTCTTCATCCTATGGAAGCCCGTTCTTCTGGTACCAATATTAGTACATTTTCATCTTCTTCCTACGACAAATTACCCATTCTTTGCCCACAATGTGAGAAAGAATTAGGGGGCACAACGCCAATACGAACTAAAACACATTCGCCGACTCAACTTGCGACAAACTTCTATATATTCTGGACTATCAGGCTGAGAAAAATGTATTTAACAACATATTTGTAAGCCTTCAAGACATTCACACATGCTGTTAAAAGAAAAAAATCCGTCCTCCTCCTACCTCTTCAGCCGGCCATTCCATCTCCAGAATTGGTGCATTTTTTAGAAGTATTATCACACCAAAAATTCCTATCATGTAGGTGAAAGATAGGAAAGTGCCTGATGGCCCAGAAAGTACGACGCTCTCGAACGCAATTGGTGTCCATATCTACCTAAATGTGATTTTTCATGATCTGACTGGGGCGTAGCGTGCCACATTCCTCTTCATCCTATGGAGGCGCGTTCTTCTGGTACCAATATTAGTACACTATTCCTCTTCTTCCTACAACAAATTACCTATTCTTTGCCCACAATGTGAGAAAGAATTAGGGGCACAATACCAATTCGAATTGAAACACATTCGCCGACAGAACATGCGACAAACTTCTTCATATTCTGGACTATCAGGCTGAGAAAATGTATTTAACAACATGTATGTAAGCCTTCAGGACATTCACACATGCTGTTAAAAGAAAAAAAATCTGGCCTCCTCCTACCCCTTCAGCCGGCCATTCCATCTCCAGAATTGGTGCATTTTTTAGAAGTGTAATCACACCAAAAATTCCTATCATGTAGGTGAAAGATAGGAAAGTGCCTGATGGCCCAGAAAGTACGACGCTCTCGAACGCAATTGGTGTCCATATCTACCTAAATGTTATTCTCCATGATCCGACTGGGGCGTAGCGCGCCACATTCCTCTTCATCCTACGGAGGCGCGTTCTTCTGGTACCAATATTAGTACACTATTCCTCTTCTTCCTACGACAAATTACCCATTCTTTGCCCACAATGGGAGAAAGAATTAGGGGCACAACGCCAATTTGAACTAAAACATATTTGCCGACTCAACATGCAACAAACTTCTATATATTCTGGACTATCAGGCTGATAAAAAATGTATTTAACAACATGTATGTAAGCCTTCAGGACATTGACACATGCTGTTAAAAGAAAAAAAAAAACGGCCTCCTCCTACCCCTTCAGCCGGCCATTCCATCTCCAGAATTGGTGCATTTTTTAGAAGTGTTATCACACTAAAAATTCCTATCATGTAGGTGAAAGATAGGAAAGTGCCTGATGGCCCAGAAAGTACGACGCTCTCGAACGCAATTGGTGTCCATATCTACCTAAATGTGATTCTCCATGATCCGACGGGGGCGTAGCGCGCCACATTCCTCTTCATCCTATGGAAGCCCGTTCTTCTGGTACCAATATTAGTACATTTTCATCTTCTTCCTACGACAAATTACCCATTCTTTGCCCACAATGTGAGAAAGAATTAGGGGGCACAACGCCAATACGAACTAAAACACATTCGCCGACTCAACTTGCGACAAACTTCTATATATTCTGGACTATCAGGCTGAGAAAAATGTATTTAACAACATATTTGTAAGCCTTCAAGACATTCACACATGCTGTTAAAAGAAAAAAATCCGGCCTCCTCCTACCCCTTCAGCCGGCCATTCCATCTCCAGAATTGGTGCATTTTTTATAAGTGTTATCACACCAAAAATTCATATCATGTAGGTGAAAGATAGGAAAGTGCCTGATGGCCCGTAAAGTACGACGCTCTCGAACGCAATTGGTGTCCATATCTACCTAAATGTGATTCTCCATGATCCGACTGGGGCGTAGCGCGCCACATTCCTCTTCATCCTACGGAGGCGCGTTCTTCTGGTACCAATATTAGTACACTATTCCTCTTCTTCCTACAAGAAATTAACCATTCTTTGCCCACAATGTGAGAAAGAATTTGGGGCACAACGCCAATTCGAACTAAAACACATTTGCCGACTCAACGTGCAACAAACTTCTATATATTCTGGACTATCAGGCTGAGAAAAATTTATTTAACAACATGTATGTAAACCCTCAGGATATTCACACATGCTGTTAATAGAAAAAAAAAACGGCCTCCTCCTTCCCCTTCAGCCGGCCATTCCATCTCCAGAATTGGTGCTTTTTTTAGAAGTTTTATCACATCAAAAATTCCTATCATGGAGGTGTAAGATAGGATAGTGCCTGATGGCCCAGAAAGTACGAAGCTCTCGAACGAAATTGGTGTCCATATCTACCTAAATGTGATTCTCCATGATCCGACTGGGGCGTAGCGCGCCACATTCCTCTTTATCCTACGGAGGCGCAATCTTCTGGTACCAATATTAGTAGACTATTCCTCTTCTTCCTACGACAAATTACCCATTCTTTGCCCACAATGTGAGAAAGAATTAGGGGCACAACGCCAATTCGAACTAAAACACATTCGCCGACTCAATGTGCGACAAACTTCTATATATTCTGGACTATCAGGCTGAGTAAAATATATTTAACAACATGTATGTAAGCCTTCAGGACATTCACACATGCTGTTAAAAGAAAAAAATCCGGTCTCCTCCTACCCCTTCAGCCGGCCATTCCATCTCCGGAATTGGTGCATTTTTTAGAAGTGTTATCACATCAAAAATTCCTATCATGTAGGTGAAAGATAGGATAGTGCCTGATGGTCCAGAAAGTACGACGCTCTCGAACGCAATTGGTGTCCATATCTACCTAAATCTAATTCTCCATGATCCGACGGGGGCCTCTTCATACTATGGAGGCGCGTTCTTCTGGTACCAATATTAGTACACTATTCCTCCTCTTCCTACAACAAATTACCCATTCTTTGCCCACAATGTGAGAAAGAATTAGGGGCACAACGCCAATTCGAACGAAAACACATTCGCCGACTCAACATGCGACAAACTTCTATATATTCTGGACTATCAGGCTGATAAAAATTTATTTAACAGCATGTATGTAAACCTTCAGGATATTCACACATGCTGTTAAAAGAAAAAAATCCGGCCTCCTCCTACCCCTTCAGCCGGCCATTCCATCTCCAGAATTGGTGCCTTTTTTAGAAGTGTTATCACACCAAAAATTCCTATCATGTAGGTGAAAGATAGGAAAGTGCCTGATGGCCCAGAAAGTACGACGCTTTCGAACGCAATTGGTGTCCATATCTACCTAAATGTGATTCTCCATGATCTGACTGGGGCATAGCACGCCACATTCCTCTTCATCCTATGGAGGCGTGTTCTTCTGGTACCAATATTAGTACACTATTCCTCTTCTTCCTACAAGAAATTACCCATTCTTTGCCCACAATGTGAGAAAGAATTAGGGGCACAACGCCAATTCGAATTAAAACATATTTGCCGACTCTACGTGCGACAAACTTCTATATATTCTAGACTATTAGGCTGAGAAAAATTTATTTAACAACATGTATGTAAACCTTCAGGATATTCACACATGCTGTTAAAAGAAAAAAATCTGGCCTCCTCCTACCCCTTCAGCCGGCCATTCCATCTCCAGAATTGGTGCATTCTTTAGAAGTGTTATCACACCAAAAATTCCTATCATGTAGGTGAAAGATAGGAAAGTGCCTGATGGCCCAGAAAGTACGACTCTCTCGAACGCAATTGGTGTCCATATCTACCTAAATCTAATTCTCCATGATCCGACGGGGGCCTCTTCATACTATGGAGGCGCGTTCTTCTGGTACCAATATTAGTACACTATTCCTCCTCTTCCTACAACAAATTACCCATTCTTTGCCGACAATGTGAGAAAGAATTAGGGGCACAACGCCAATTTGAACGAAAACACATTCGCCGACTCAACATGCGACAAACTTCTATATATTCTGGACTATCAGGCTGATAAAAATTTATTTAACAACATGTATGTAAACCTTCAGGATATTCACACATGCTGTTAAAAGAAAAAAATCCGGCCTCCTCCTACCCCTTCAGCCGGCCATTCTATCTCCAGAATTGGTGAATTTTTTAGAAGTGATATCACACCAAAAATTCCTATCATGTAGGTGAAAGATAGGAAAGTGCCTGATGGCCCAGAAAGTACGACGCTCTCAAACGCAATTGGTGTCCATATCTACCTAAATGTGATTCTCCATGATCTGACTGGGGCGTAGCGCGCCACATTCCTCTTCATCCTATAGAGGCGCGTTCTTCTGGTACCAATATTAGTACACTATTCCTCTTCTTTCTACGACAAATTACCCATTCTTTGCCCACAATGTGAGAAATAATTAGGGGCACAACGCGAATTTGAACTAAAACACATTTGCCGACTCAACGTGCGACAAACTTCTATATATTCTGGACTATCAGGCTGAGAAAAATGTATTAACAACATGTATGTAAGCCTTCAGGACATTTACACATGCTGTTAAAAGAAAAAAATCTGGCCTCCTCCTACCCCTTCAGCCGGCCATTCCATCTCCAGAATTGGTGCATTTTTTAGAAGTGTTATCACACCAAAAATTCCTATCATGTAGGTGAAAGATAGGAAAGTGCCTGATGGCCCAGAAAGTATGTCGCTCTCGAACGCAATTGGTGTCCATATCTACCTAAATGTGATTCTCCATGATACGACGGGGGCGTAGCGCGCCACATTCCTCTTCATCCTATGGAGGCTCGTTCTTCTGGTACCAATATTAGTACATTTTCCTCTTCTTCCTACGACAAATTACCCATTCTTTGCCCACAATGTGAGAAAGAATTAGGGGCACAACGCATATTCGAACTAAAACACATTCGCCGACTCAATGTGCGACAAACTTCTATATATTCTGGACTATCAGGCTGAGTAAAATGTATTTAACAACATGTATGTAAGCCTTCAGGACATTCACACATGCTGTTAAAAGAAAGAAATCCGGCCTCCTCCTACCCCTTCAGCCGGCCATTCCATCTCCGGAATTGGTGCATTTTTTAGAAGTGTTATCATATCAAAAATTCCTATCATGTAGGTGAAAGATAGGATAGTGCCTGATGGTCCAGAAAGTACAACGCTCTCGAACGCAATTGGTGTCCATATCTACCTAAATGTGATTCTCCATGATCCGACGTAGCGCGCCACATTCCTCTTCATCCTACGGAGGCGCGTTCTTCTGGTACCAATATTAGTACACTATTCCTCTACTTCCTACAACAAATTACCCATTATTTGCCCACAGTGTGTGAAAGAATTAGGGGCACAACGCCAATTCGAACTAAAACACATTCGCCGACTCAACGTGCGACAAACTTCTTTATATTCTGGACTATCAGGCTGAGAAAAATGTATTTAACAACATATATGTAAGCCTTCAGGACATTCACACATGCTGTTAAAAGAAAAAAATCCGGCCGCCTCCTACCCCTTCAGCCAGCCATTACATCTCCATAATTGGTGCATTTTTTAGAAGTGTTATCACACCAAAAATTCCTATCATGTAGGTTAAAGATAGGAAAGTGCCTGATGGCCCAGAAAGTACGACGCTCTCGAACGCAATTTGTGTCCATATCTACCTAAATGTGATTCTCCATGATCTGACTGGGGCGTAGCGCGCCACATTCCTCTTCATCCTATGGAGGCGCGTTCTTCTGGTACCAATATTAGTACACTATTCCTCTTCTTCCTACGACAAATTACCCATTCTTTGCCCACAATGTGAGAAAGAATTAGGGGCACAACGCCAATTCGAACTAAAACACATTCGCCGACTCAATGTGCGACAAACTTCTATATATTCTGGACTATCAGGCTGAGTAAAATGTATTTAACAACATGTATGTAAGCCTTCAGGACATTCACACATGCTGTTAAAAGAAAAAAAAAACAGCCTCCTCCTTTCCCTTCAGCCGGCCATTCCATCTCCAGAATTGGTGCCTTTTTTAGAAGTGTTATCACATCAAAAATTCCTATCATGTAGGTGTAAGATAGGAAAGTGCCTGATGGCCCAGAAAGTACGACGCTCTCGAACGCAATTGGTGTCCATATCTACCTAAATCTAATTCTCCATGATCCGACGGGGGCCTCTTCATACTATGGAGGCGCGTTCTTCTGGTACCAATATTAGTACACTATTCCTCCTCTTCCTACAACAAATTACCCATTCTTTGCCCACAATGTGAGAAAGAATTAGGGGCACAACGCCAATTCGAACGAAAACACATTCGCCGACTCAACATGCGACAAACTTCTATATATTCTGGACTATCAGGCTGATAAAAATTTATTTAACAACATGTATGTAAACCTTCAGGAAATTCACACATGCTGTTAAAAGAAAGAAATCCGGCCTCCTCCTACCCCTTCAGCCGGCCATTCCATCTCCAGAATTGGTGCATTTTTTAGAAGTGTTATCACACCAAAAATTCCTATCATGTAGGTGAAAGATAGGAAAGTGGCTGATGGCCCAGAAAGTACGACGCTCTGGAACGCAATTGGTGTCCATAGCTACATAAATGTGATTCTCCATGATCCGACTGGGGCGTAGCGCGCCACATTCCTCTTTATCCTACGGAGGTGCATTCTTCTGGTACCAATATTAGTACACTATTCCTCTTCTTCCTACGACAAATTACCCATTCTTTGCCCACAATGTGAGAAAGAATTAGGGGCACAACGCCAATTCGAACTAAAACACATTCGCCGACTCAATGTGCGACAAACTTCTATATATTCTGGACTATCAGGCTGAGTAAAATATATTTAACAACATGTATGTAAGCCTTCAGGACATTCACACATGCTGTTAAAAGAAAAAAATCCGGTCTCCTCCTACCCCTTCAGCCGGCCATTCCATCTCCGGAATTGGTGCATTTTTTAGAAGTGTTATCACATCAAAAATTCCTATCATGTAGGTGAAAGATAGGAAAGTGCCTGATGGCCCAGAATGTACGACGCTCTCGGAACGCAAATGGTGTCCATATCTACCTAAATGTGATTCTCCATGATCCGACTGGGGCGTAGCGCGCCACATTCCTCTTCATCCTACGGAGGCGCTTTCTTCTGGTACCAATATTAGTACACTATTCCTCTACTTCCTACAACAAATTACCCATTCTTTGCCCACAATGTGTGAAAGAATTAGGGGCACAACGCCAATTCGAACTAAAACACATTCGCCGACTCAACGTGCGACAAACTTCTTTATATTCTGGACTATCAGGCTGAGAAAAATGTATTTAACAACATATATGTAAGCCTTCAGGACATTCACACATGCTGTTAAAAGAAAAAAATCCGGCCTCCTCCTACCCCTTCAGCCAGCTATTACATCTCCATAATTGGTGCATTTTTTAGAAGTGTTATCACACCGAAAATTCCTATCATGTAGGTTAAAGATAGGAAAGTGCCTGATGGCCCAGAAAGTACGACGCTCTCGAACACAATTTGTGTCCATATCTACCTAAATGTGATTCTCCATGATCTGACTGGGGCGTAGCGCGCCACATTCCTCTTCATCCTATGGAGGCGCGTTCTTCTGGTACCAATATTAGTACACTATTCCTCTTCTTCCTACGACAAATTACCCATTCTTTGCCCACAATGTGAGAAAGAATTAGGGGCACAACGCCAATTCGAACTAAAACACATTCGCCGACTCAATGTGCGACAAACTTCTATATATTCTGGACTATCAGGCTGAGTAAAATGTATTTAACAACATGTATGTAAGCCTTCAGGACATTCACACATGCTGTTAAAAGAAAGAAATCCAGCCTCCTCCTACCCCTTCAGCCGGCCATTCCATCTCCGGAATTGGTGCATTTTTTAGAAGTGTTATCATATCAAAAATTCCTATCATGTAGGTGAAAGACAGGATAGTGCCTGATGGTCCAGAAAGTACAACGCTCTCGAACGCAATTGGTGTCCATATCTACCTAAATGTGATTCTCCATGATCCGACGTAGCGCGCCACATTCCTCTTCATCCTACGGAGGCGCGTTCTTCTGGTACCAATATTAGTACACTATTCCTCTACTTCCTACAACAAATTACCCATTCTTTGCCCACAATGTGTGAAAGAATTAGGGGCACAACGCCATTTCGAACTGAAACACATTCGCCGACTCAACGTGCGACCAACTTCTATATATTCTGGACTATCAGGCTGAGAAAAATGTATTTAACAACATGTATGCAAGCCTTCAGGACATTCACACATGCTGTTAAAAGAAAAAAATCCGGCCTCCTCCTACCCCTTCAGCCAGCCATTACATCTCCATAATTGGTGCATTTTTTAGAAGTGTTATCACACCAAAAATTCCTATCATGTAGGTGAAAGATAGGAAAGTGCCTGATGGCCCAGAAAGTACGACGCTCTCAAACGCAATTGGTGTCCATATCTACCTAAATGTGATTCTCCATGATCCGACTTAGGCGTAGCGCGCCACATTCCTCTTCATCCTATGGAGGCGCGTTCTTCTGGTACCAATATTAGTACACTATTCCTCTTCTTCCTACAACAAATTACCCATTCTTTGCCCACAATGTGAGAAAGAATTAGGGGCACAACGCCAATTCGAACTAAAACACATTTGGCGACTCAACGTGCAACAAACTTCTTCATATTCTGGACTATCAGGCTGAGAAAAATGTATTTAACAACATGTATGTAAGCCTTCAGGACATTGACACATGCTGTTAAAAGAAACAAATCCGGCCTCCTTCTTCCCCTTCAGCCGGCCATTCCATCTCCAGAATTGGTGCATTTTTTAGAAGTGTTATCACATCAAAAATTCCTATCATGTAGGTGAAAGATAGGAAAGTGCCTGATGGCCCAGAAAGTACGACGCTCTCGAACGCAATTGGTGTCCATATCTACCTAAATGTGATTCTCCATGATCTGACTGGGGCGTAGCGCACCACATTCCTCTTCAACCTACGGAGGCGCGTTCTTCTGGTACCAATATTAGTACACTATTCCTCTTCTTCCTACGACAAATTACCCATTCTTTGCCCACAACGGGAAAAAGAATTAGGGGCACAACGCCAATTTGAACTAAAACATATTTGCCGACTCAACATGCAACAAACTTCTATATATTCTGGACTATCAGGCTGATAAAAATTTTATTTAACAACATGTATGTAAGCCTTCAGGACATTCACAAATGCTGTTAAAATAAAAAAATCCGGCCTCCTCCTACCCCTTCAGCCGGCCATTCCATCTCCAGAATTGGTGCATTTTTTAGAAGTGTTATCACACCAAAAATTCCTATCATGTAGGTGAAAGATAGGAAAGTGCCTGATGGCCCAGAAAGTACGACGCTCTCGAACGCAATTGGTGTCCATAGCTACCTAAATGTGATTCTCCATGATCCGACTGGGGCGTAGCGCGCCACATTCCTCTTCATCCCACGGAGGCGCATTCTTCTGGTACCAATATTAGTACACTATTCCTCTTCTACCTACAAGAAATTACCCATTATTTGCCCACAATGTGAGAAGGAATTAGGGGCACAACGCCAATTCGAACTAAAACACATTTGCCGACACAACGTGCGAGAAACTTCTGTATATTCTAGACTATCAGGCTGAGAAAAATGTATTTAACAACATGTATGTAAGCCTTCAGGACATCCACACATGCTGTTAAAAGAAACAAATCCGGCCTCCTCCTACCCCTACAGCCGGCCATTCCATCTCCAGAATTGGTGCATTTTTTAGAAGTGTTATCACACCAAAAATTCCTATCATGTAGGTGAAAGATAGGAAAGTGCCTGATGGCCCAGAATGTACGTCGCTCTCGAACGCAATTGGTGTCCATATCTACCTAAATGTGATTCTCCATGATAAGACGGGGGCGTAGCGCGCCACATTCCTCTTCATCCTATGGAGGCGCGTTCTTCTGGTACCAATATTAGTACACTATTCCTCTTATTCCTATGACAAATTACCCAATCTTTGCCCACAATGTGAGAAAGAATTAGGGGCACAACGCCAATTCGAACTAAAACACATTCGCCGACTCAACGTGCGACAAACTTCTTTATATTCTGGACTATCAGGCTGAGTAAAATGTATTTAACAACATGTATGTAAGCCTTCAGGACATTCACACATGCTGTTAAAAGAAAAAAATCCGGCCTCCTCCTACCCCTTCAGCCGGCCATTCCATCTCCGGAATTGGTGCATTTTTTAGAAGTGTTATCACATCAAAAATTCCTATCATGTAGGTGAAAGATAGGATAGTGCCTGATGGTCCAGAAAGTACAACGCTCTCGAACGCAATTGGTGTCCATATCTACCTAAATGTGATTCTCCATGATCCGACTGGGGCGTAGCGCGCCACATTCCTCTTCAACGTACGGAGGCGCGTTCTTCTGGTACCAATATTAGTACACTATTCCTCTTCTTCCTACAACAAATTACCCATTCTTTGCCCACAATGTGAGAAAGAATTAGGGGCACAACGCCAATTCGAACCAAAACCCATTCGCCGACTCAACGTGCGACAAACTTCTATATATTCTGGACTATCAGGCTGAGAAAAATGTATTTAACAACATGTATGTAAGCCTTCAGGACATTCACACATGCTGTTAAAAGAGAAAAATCGGGCCTCCTCCTACTCCTTCAGCCGGCCATTCCATCTCCATAATTGGTGCATTTTTTAGAAGTGTTATCACACCAAAAATTCCTATCATGTAGGTGAAAGATAGGAAAGTGCCTGATGGCCCAGAAAGTACGACGCTCTCGAACGCAATTGGTGTCCATATCTACCTAAATGTGATTCTCCATGATCCGACTGGGGCGTAGCGCGCCACATTCCTCTTCATCCTATGGAGGCGCGTTCTTCTGGTACCAATATTAGTACACTATTCCTCTTCTTCCTACGACAAATTACCCATTCTTTGCCCACAATGTGAGAAAGAACTAGGGGCACAACGCCAATTCGAACTAAAACACATTCGCCGACTCAACGTGCGACCAACTTCTATATATTCTGGACTATCAGGCTGAGAAAAATGTATTTAACAACATGTATGTAAGCCTTCAGGACATTCACACATGCTGTTAAAAGAAAAAAATCCGGCCTCCTCCTACCCCTTCAGCCGGCAATTCCATCTCCAGAATTGGTGCATTTTTTAGAAGTGTTATCACACCAAAAATTCCTATCATGTAGGTGAAAGATAGGAAAGTGCCTGATGGCCCAGAAAGTACGACGCTCTCGAACGCAATTGGTGTCCATATCTACCTAAATGTGATTCTCCATGATCCGACTGGGGCGTAGCGCGCCACATTCCTCTTCATCCTACGGAGGCGCATTTTTCTGGTACCAATATTAGTACACTATTCCTCTTCTTCCAATGACAAATTACCCATTCTTTGCCCACAATGTGAGAAAGAATTAGGGGCACAACGCCAATTCTAACTAAAACACATTCGCCGACTCAACGTGCGACAAACTTCTATATATTCTGGACTATCAGGCTGAGAAAAATGTATTTAACAACATGTATGTAAGCCTTCAGGACAATCACACATGCTGTTAAAAGAAAAAAATCTGGCCTCCTCCTACCCCTTCAGCCGGCCATTCCATCTCCAGAATTGGTGCATTTTTTAGAAGTGTTATCACACCAAAAATTCCTATCATGTAGGTAAAAGATAGGAAAGTGCCTGATGACCCAGAAAGTACGTCGCTCTCGAACGCAATTGGTGTCCATATCTACCTAAAAGTGATTCTCCATGATACGACGGGGGCGTAGCACGCTACTTTCCTCTTCATCCTATGGAGGCCCGTTCTTCTGGTACCAATATTAGTACACTATTCCTCTTCTTCCTACGACAAATTACCCATTCTTTGCCCACAATGTGAGAAAGAATTAGGGGCACAACGCCAATTCGAACCAAAACCCATTCGCCGACTCAACGTGCGACAAACTTCTATATATTCTGGACTATCAGGCTGAGAAAAATGTATTTAACAACATGTATGTAAGCCTTCAGGACATTCACACATGCTGTTAAAAGAGAAAAATCCGGCCTCCTCCTACCCCTTCAGCCGGCCATTCCATCTCCATAATTGGTGCATTTTTTAGAAGTGTTATCACACCAAAAATTCCTATCATGTAGGTGAAAGATAGGAAAGTGCCTGATGGCCCAGAAAGTACGACGCTCTCGAACGCAATTGGTGTCTATATCTACCTAAATGTGATTCTCCATGATCCGACTGGGGCGTAGCGCGCCACATTCCTCTTCATCCTACGGAGGCGCGTTCTTCTGGTACCAATATTAGTACACTATTCCTCTTCTTCCTACAAGAAATTACCCATTCTTTGCCCACAATGTGTGAGAGAATTAGGGGCACAACGCCAATTCGAACTAAAACACATTTGCCGACTCAATCTGCAACAAACTTCTATATATTCTGGACTATCAGGCTGAGAAAAATTTACTTAACAACATGTATGTAAA
This sequence comes from Rhinoderma darwinii, assembly GCF_050947455.1. Lineage (NCBI taxonomy): Eukaryota > Metazoa > Chordata > Amphibia > Anura > Rhinodermatidae > Rhinoderma > Rhinoderma darwinii. The sequence goes on along the minus strand of NC_134688.1, from coordinate 182,108,266 downwards.
CCCTCAGGATATTCACACATGCTGTTAAAAGAAAAAAAAAACGGCCTCCTCCTTCCCCTTCAGCCGGCCATTCCATCTCCAGAATTGGTGCATTTTTTAGAAGTGTTATCACATCAAAAATTCCTATCATGTAGGTGTAAGATAGGATAGTGCCTGATGGCCCAGAAAGTACGAATTTCTCGAACGCAATTGGTGTCCATATCTACCTAAATGTGATTCTCCATGATCTGACTGGGGCGTAGCGCGCCACATTCCTCTTCATCCTATGGAGGCGCGTTCTTCTGGTACCAATATTAGTACACTATTCCTCTTCTTCCTACGACAAATTACCCATTCTTTGCCCACAATGTGAGAAAGAACTAGGGGCACAACGCCAATTCGAACTAAAACACATTCGCCGACTCAAAGTGCGACCAACTTCTATATATTCTGGACTATCAGGCTGAGAAAAATGTATTTAACAACATGTATGTAAGCCTTCAGGACATTCACACATGCTGTTAAAAGAAAAAAATCTGGCCTCCTCCTAACCCTTCAGCCGGCCATTCCATCTCCAGAATTGGTGCATTTTTTAGAAGTGTTATCACACCAAAAATTCCTATCATGTAGGTAAAAGATAGGAAAGTGCCTGATGGCCCAGAAAGTACGTCGCTCTCGAACGCAATTGGTGTCCATATCTACCTAAATGTGATTCTCCATGATACGACGGGGGCGTAGCACGCTACTTTCCTCTTCATCCTATGGAGGCCCGTTCTTCTGGTACCAATATTAGTACACTATTCCTCTTCTTCCTACGACAAATTACCCATTCTTTGCCCACAATGTGAGAAAGAATTAGGGGCACAACGCCAATTCGAACCAAAACCCATTCGCCGACTCAACGTGCGACAAACTTCTATATATTCTGGACTATCAGGCTGAGAAAAATGTATTTAACAACATGTATGTAAGCCTTCAGGACATTCACACATGCTGTTAAAAGAGAAAAATCCGGCCTCCTCCTACCCCTTCAGCCGGCCATTCCATCTCCATAATTGGTGCATTTTTTAGAAGTGTTATCACACCAAAAATTCCTATCATGTAGGTGAAAGATAGGAAAGTGCCTGATGGCCCAGAAAGTACGACGCTCTCGAACGCAATTGGTGTCCATATCTACCTAAATGTGATTCTCCATGATCTGACTGGGGCGTAGCGCGCCACATTCCTCTTCATCCTATGGAGGCGTGTTCTTCTGGTACCAATATTAGTACACTATTCCTCTTCTTCCTATGAAAAATGACCCATTATTTGCCCACAATATGAGAAAGAATTAGGGGCACAACGCCAATTCGAACTAAAACACATTCGCCGACTTAACATGAGACAAACTTCTATATATTCTGGACTATCAGGCTGAGAAAAATGTATTTAAAAACATGTATGTAAGCCTTCAGGACATTCACACATGCTGTTAAAAGAAAAAAATCCGGCCTCCTCCTACCCCTTCAGCCAGCCATTACATCTCCATAATTGGTGCATTTTTTAGAAGGGTTATCACACCAAAAATTCCTATCATGTAGGTTAAAGATAGGAAAGTGCCTGATGGCCCAGAAAGTACGACGCTCTCGAACGCAATTTGTGTCCATATCTACCTAAATGTGATTCTCCATGATCCGACTGGGGCGTAGCGCGCCACATTCCTCTTCATCCTACGGAGGCGCATTCTTCTGGTACCAATATTAGTACACTATTCCTCTTCTTCCTACAACAAATTACCCATTCTTTGCCAACAATGTGTGAAAGAATTAGGGGCACAACGCCATTTCGAACTGAAACACATACGCCGAATCAACGTGCGACCAACTTCTATATATTCTGGACTATCAGGCTGAGAAAAATGTATTTAACAACATGTATGTAAGCCTTCAGGACATTCACACATGCTGTTAAAAGAAAAAAATACGGCCTCCTCCTACCCCTTCAGCCGGCCATTCCATCTCCAGAATTGGTGCCTTTTTTAGTAGTGTTATCACACCAAAAATTCCTATCATGTAGGTGAAAGATAGGAAAGTGCCTGATGGCCCAGAAAGTACGACGCTCTCGAACGAAATTGGTGTCTATATCTACCTAAATGTGATTCTCCATGATCCGACTGGGGCGTAGCGCGCCACATTCCTCTTCATCCTACGGAGGCGCGTTCTTCTGGTACCAATATTAGTACACTATTCCTCTTCTTCCTACAAGAAATTACCCATTCTTTGCCCACAATGTGAGAAAGAATTAGGGGCACAACGCCAATTCGAACTAAAACACATTTGTTGACTCAATCTGCAACAAACTTCTATATACTCTGGACTATCAGGCTGAGAAAAATTTATTTAACAACATGTATGTAAACCCTCAGGATATTCACACATGCTGTTAAAAGAAAAAAAAAACGGCCTCCTCCTTCCCCTTCAGCCGGCCATTCCATCTCCAGAATTGGTGCATTTTTTAGAAGTGTTATCACATCAAAAATTCCTATCATGTAGGTAAAAGATAGGAAAGTGCCTGATGGCCCAGAAAGTACGAATTTCTTGAACACAATTGGTGTCCATATCTACCTAAATGTGATTCTCCATGATCTGACTGGGGCGTAGCGCGCCACATTCCTCTTCATCCTATGGAGGCGTGTTCTTCTGGTACCAATATTAGTACACTATTCCTCTTCTTCCTATGAAAAATGACCCATTATTTGCCCACAATATGAGAAAGAATTAGGGGCACAACGCCAATTCGAACTAAAACACATTCGCCGACTTAACATGAGACAAACTTCTATATATTCTGGACTATCAGGCTGAGAAAAATGTATTTAAAAACATGTATGTAAGCCTTCAGGACATTCACACATGCTGTTAAAAGAAAAAAAATCCGGCCTCCTCCTACCCCTTCAGCCGGCCATTCCATCTCCAGAATTGGTGCATTTTTTAGAAGTGTTATCACACCAAAAATTCCTATCATGTAGGTGAAAGATAGGAAAGTGCCTGATGGCCCAGAAAGTACGACGCTCTCGAACGCAATTGGTGTCCATATCTACCTAAATGTGATTCTTCATGATCCGACGGGGGCGTAGTGCGCCACATTCCTCTTCATCCTATGGAGGCGCGTTCTTCTGGTACCAATATTAGTACACTATTCCTCTTCTTCCTACAACAAATTACTTATTCTTTGCCCACAATGTGAGAAAGAATTAGGGGCACAACACCAATTCGAATTGAAACACATTCGCCGACAGAACATGCGACAAACTTCTGTATATGCTGGACTATCAGGCTGAGAAAAATTTATTTAGCAACATGTATGTAAGCCTTCAGGACATTCACACATGCTGTTAAAAGAAAAAAATCTGGCCTCCTCCTACCCCTTCAGCCGGCCATTCCATCTCCAGAATTGGTGCATTTTTTAGAAGTGTTATCACACCAAAAAATTCCTATCATGTAGGTGAAAGATAGGAAAGTGCCTGATGGCCCAGAAAGTACGACGCTCTCGAACGCAATTGGTGTCCATATCTACCTAAATGTGATTTTCCATGATCTGACTGGGGCGTAGCGCACCACATTCCTCTTCAACCTATGGAGGCGCGTTCTTCTGGTACCAATATTAGTACACTATTCCTCTTCTTCCTACAAGAAATTACCCATTCTTTGCCCACAATGTGAGAAAGAATTAGGGGCACAACGCCATTTCGAACTAAAACACATTCAGCAACTCAACGTGCGACCAACTTCTATATATTCTGGACTATCAGGCTGAGAAAAATGTATTTAACAACATGTATGTAAGCCTTCAGGACATTCACACATGCTGTTAAAAGAAAAAAATCCGGCCTCCTCCTACCTCTTCAGCCGGCCATTCCATCTCCAGAATTGGTGCATTTTTTAGAAGTATTATCACACCAAAAATTCCTATCATGTAGGTGAAAGATAGGAAAGTGCCTGATGGCCCAGAAAGTACGACGCTCTCGAACGCAATTGGTGTCCATATCTACCTAAATGTGATTTTTCATGATCTGACTGGGGCGTAGCGTGCCACATTCCTCTTCATCCTATGGAGGCGCGTTCTTCTGGTACCAATATTAGTACACTATTCCTCTTCTTCCTACAACAAATTACCTATTCTTTGCCCACAATGTGAGAAAGAATTAGGGGCACAATACCAATTCGAATTGAAACACATTCGCCGACAGAACATGCGACAAACTTCTTCATATTCTGGACTATCAGGCTGAGAAAATGTATTTAACAACATGTATGTAAGCCTTCAGGACATTCACACATGCTGTTAAAAGAAAAAAAATCTGGCCTCCTCCTACCCCTTCAGCCGGCCATTCCATCTCCAGAATTGGTGCATTTTTTAGAAGTGTAATCACACCAAAAATTCCTATCATGTAGGTGAAAGATAGGAAAGTGCCTGATGGCCCAGAAAGTACGACGCTCTCGAACGCAATTGGTGTCCATATCTACCTAAATGTTATTCTCCATGATCCGACTGGGGCGTAGCGCGCCACATTCCTCTTCATCCTACGGAGGCGCGTTCTTCTGGTACCAATATTAGTACACTATTCCTCTTCTTCCTACGACAAATTACCCATTCTTTGCCCACAATGGGAGAAAGAATTAGGGGCACAACGCCAATTTGAACTAAAACATATTTGCCGACTCAACATGCAACAAACTTCTATATATTCTGGACTATCAGGCTGATAAAAAATGTATTTAACAACATGTATGTAAGCCTTCAGGACATTGACACATGCTGTTAAAAGAAAAAAAAAACGGCCTCCTCCTACCCCTTCAGCCGGCCATTCCATCTCCAGAATTGGTGCATTTTTTAGAAGTGTTATCACACTAAAAATTCCTATCATGTAGGTGAAAGATAGGAAAGTGCCTGATGGCCCAGAAAGTACGACGCTCTCGAACGCAATTGGTGTCCATATCTACCTAAATGTGATTCTCCATGATCCGACGGGGGCGTAGCGCGCCACATTCCTCTTCATCCTATGGAAGCCCGTTCTTCTGGTACCAATATTAGTACATTTTCATCTTCTTCCTACGACAAATTACCCATTCTTTGCCCACAATGTGAGAAAGAATTAGGGGGCACAACGCCAATACGAACTAAAACACATTCGCCGACTCAACTTGCGACAAACTTCTATATATTCTGGACTATCAGGCTGAGAAAAATGTATTTAACAACATATTTGTAAGCCTTCAAGACATTCACACATGCTGTTAAAAGAAAAAAATCCGGCCTCCTCCTACCCCTTCAGCCGGCCATTCCATCTCCAGAATTGGTGCATTTTTTATAAGTGTTATCACACCAAAAATTCATATCATGTAGGTGAAAGATAGGAAAGTGCCTGATGGCCCGTAAAGTACGACGCTCTCGAACGCAATTGGTGTCCATATCTACCTAAATGTGATTCTCCATGATCCGACTGGGGCGTAGCGCGCCACATTCCTCTTCATCCTACGGAGGCGCGTTCTTCTGGTACCAATATTAGTACACTATTCCTCTTCTTCCTACAAGAAATTAACCATTCTTTGCCCACAATGTGAGAAAGAATTTGGGGCACAACGCCAATTCGAACTAAAACACATTTGCCGACTCAACGTGCAACAAACTTCTATATATTCTGGACTATCAGGCTGAGAAAAATTTATTTAACAACATGTATGTAAACCCTCAGGATATTCACACATGCTGTTAATAGAAAAAAAAAACGGCCTCCTCCTTCCCCTTCAGCCGGCCATTCCATCTCCAGAATTGGTGCTTTTTTTAGAAGTTTTATCACATCAAAAATTCCTATCATGGAGGTGTAAGATAGGATAGTGCCTGATGGCCCAGAAAGTACGAAGCTCTCGAACGAAATTGGTGTCCATATCTACCTAAATGTGATTCTCCATGATCTGACTGGGGCGTAGCGCGGCACATTCCTCTTCATCCTATGGAGGCTCGTTCTTCTGGTACCAATATTAGTACACTATTCCTCTTCTTCCTACGACAAATTACCCATTCTTTGCCCACAATGTGAGAAAGAACTAGGGGCACAACGCCAATTCGAACTAAAACACATTCGCCGACTCAACGTGCGACAAACTTCTTTATATTCTGGACTATCAGGCTGAGAAAAATGTATTTAACAACATATATGTAAGCCTTCAGGACATTCACATATGCTGTTAAAAGAAAAAAATCCGGCCTCCTCCTACCCCTTCAGCCGGCCATTCCATCTCCAGAATTGGTGCATTTTTTAGAAGTGTTATCACACCAAAAATTCCTATCATGTAGGTGAAAGATAGGAAAGTGGCTGATGGCCCAGAAAGTACGACGCTCTGGAACGCAATTGGTGTCCATAGCTACCTAAATGTGATTCTCCATGATCCGACTGGGGCGTAGCGCGCCACATTCCTCTTTATCCTACGGAGGCGCAATCTTCTGGTACCAATATTAGTAGACTATTCCTCTTCTTCCTACGACAAATTACCCATTCTTTGCCCACAATGTGAGAAAGAATTAGGGGCACAACGCCAATTCGAACTAAAACACATTCGCCGACTCAATGTGCGACAAACTTCTATATATTCTGGACTATCAGGCTGAGTAAAATATATTTAACAACATGTATGTAAGCCTTCAGGACATTCACACATGCTGTTAAAAGAAAAAAATCCGGTCTCCTCCTACCCCTTCAGCCGGCCATTCCATCTCCGGAATTGGTGCATTTTTTAGAAGTGTTATCACATCAAAAATTCCTATCATGTAGGTGAAAGATAGGATAGTGCCTGATGGTCCAGAAAGTACGACGCTCTCGAACGCAATTGGTGTCCATATCTACCTAAATCTAATTCTCCATGATCCGACGGGGGCCTCTTCATACTATGGAGGCGCGTTCTTCTGGTACCAATATTAGTACACTATTCCTCCTCTTCCTACAACAAATTACCCATTCTTTGCCCACAATGTGAGAAAGAATTAGGGGCACAACGCCAATTCGAACGAAAACACATTCGCCGACTCAACATGCGACAAACTTCTATATATTCTGGACTATCAGGCTGATAAAAATTTATTTAACAGCATGTATGTAAACCTTCAGGATATTCACACATGCTGTTAAAAGAAAAAAATCCGGCCTCCTCCTACCCCTTCAGCCGGCCATTCCATCTCCAGAATTGGTGCCTTTTTTAGAAGTGTTATCACACCAAAAATTCCTATCATGTAGGTGAAAGATAGGAAAGTGCCTGATGGCCCAGAAAGTACGACGCTTTCGAACGCAATTGGTGTCCATATCTACCTAAATGTGATTCTCCATGATCTGACTGGGGCATAGCACGCCACATTCCTCTTCATCCTATGGAGGCGTGTTCTTCTGGTACCAATATTAGTACACTATTCCTCTTCTTCCTACAAGAAATTACCCATTCTTTGCCCACAATGTGAGAAAGAATTAGGGGCACAACGCCAATTCGAATTAAAACATATTTGCCGACTCTACGTGCGACAAACTTCTATATATTCTAGACTATTAGGCTGAGAAAAATTTATTTAACAACATGTATGTAAACCTTCAGGATATTCACACATGCTGTTAAAAGAAAAAAATCTGGCCTCCTCCTACCCCTTCAGCCGGCCATTCCATCTCCAGAATTGGTGCATTCTTTAGAAGTGTTATCACACCAAAAATTCCTATCATGTAGGTGAAAGATAGGAAAGTGCCTGATGGCCCAGAAAGTACGACTCTCTCGAACGCAATTGGTGTCCATATCTACCTAAATCTAATTCTCCATGATCCGACGGGGGCCTCTTCATACTATGGAGGCGCGTTCTTCTGGTACCAATATTAGTACACTATTCCTCCTCTTCCTACAACAAATTACCCATTCTTTGCCGACAATGTGAGAAAGAATTAGGGGCACAACGCCAATTTGAACGAAAACACATTCGCCGACTCAACATGCGACAAACTTCTATATATTCTGGACTATCAGGCTGATAAAAATTTATTTAACAACATGTATGTAAACCTTCAGGATATTCACACATGCTGTTAAAAGAAAAAAATCCGGCCTCCTCCTACCCCTTCAGCCGGCCATTCTATCTCCAGAATTGGTGAATTTTTTAGAAGTGATATCACACCAAAAATTCCTATCATGTAGGTGAAAGATAGGAAAGTGCCTGATGGCCCAGAAAGTACGACGCTCTCAAACGCAATTGGTGTCCATATCTACCTAAATGTGATTCTCCATGATCTGACTGGGGCGTAGCGCGCCACATTCCTCTTCATCCTATAGAGGCGCGTTCTTCTGGTACCAATATTAGTACACTATTCCTCTTCTTTCTACGACAAATTACCCATTCTTTGCCCACAATGTGAGAAATAATTAGGGGCACAACGCGAATTTGAACTAAAACACATTTGCCGACTCAACGTGCGACAAACTTCTATATATTCTGGACTATCAGGCTGAGAAAAATGTATTAACAACATGTATGTAAGCCTTCAGGACATTTACACATGCTGTTAAAAGAAAAAAATCTGGCCTCCTCCTACCCCTTCAGCCGGCCATTCCATCTCCAGAATTGGTGCATTTTTTAGAAGTGTTATCACACCAAAAATTCCTATCATGTAGGTGAAAGATAGGAAAGTGCCTGATGGCCCAGAAAGTATGTCGCTCTCGAACGCAATTGGTGTCCATATCTACCTAAATGTGATTCTCCATGATACGACGGGGGCGTAGCGCGCCACATTCCTCTTCATCCTATGGAGGCTCGTTCTTCTGGTACCAATATTAGTACATTTTCCTCTTCTTCCTACGACAAATTACCCATTCTTTGCCCACAATGTGAGAAAGAATTAGGGGCACAACGCATATTCGAACTAAAACACATTCGCCGACTCAATGTGCGACAAACTTCTATATATTCTGGACTATCAGGCTGAGTAAAATGTATTTAACAACATGTATGTAAGCCTTCAGGACATTCACACATGCTGTTAAAAGAAAGAAATCCGGCCTCCTCCTACCCCTTCAGCCGGCCATTCCATCTCCGGAATTGGTGCATTTTTTAGAAGTGTTATCATATCAAAAATTCCTATCATGTAGGTGAAAGATAGGATAGTGCCTGATGGTCCAGAAAGTACAACGCTCTCGAACGCAATTGGTGTCCATATCTACCTAAATGTGATTCTCCATGATCCGACGTAGCGCGCCACATTCCTCTTCATCCTACGGAGGCGCGTTCTTCTGGTACCAATATTAGTACACTATTCCTCTACTTCCTACAACAAATTACCCATTATTTGCCCACAGTGTGTGAAAGAATTAGGGGCACAACGCCAATTCGAACTAAAACACATTCGCCGACTCAACGTGCGACAAACTTCTTTATATTCTGGACTATCAGGCTGAGAAAAATGTATTTAACAACATATATGTAAGCCTTCAGGACATTCACACATGCTGTTAAAAGAAAAAAATCCGGCCGCCTCCTACCCCTTCAGCCAGCCATTACATCTCCATAATTGGTGCATTTTTTAGAAGTGTTATCACACCAAAAATTCCTATCATGTAGGTTAAAGATAGGAAAGTGCCTGATGGCCCAGAAAGTACGACGCTCTCGAACGCAATTTGTGTCCATATCTACCTAAATGTGATTCTCCATGATCTGACTGGGGCGTAGCGCGCCACATTCCTCTTCATCCTATGGAGGCGCGTTCTTCTGGTACCAATATTAGTACACTATTCCTCTTCTTCCTACGACAAATTACCCATTCTTTGCCCACAATGTGAGAAAGAATTAGGGGCACAACGCCAATTCGAACTAAAACACATTCGCCGACTCAATGTGCGACAAACTTCTATATATTCTGGACTATCAGGCTGAGTAAAATGTATTTAACAACATGTATGTAAGCCTTCAGGACATTCACACATGCTGTTAAAAGAAAAAAAAAACAGCCTCCTCCTTTCCCTTCAGCCGGCCATTCCATCTCCAGAATTGGTGCCTTTTTTAGAAGTGTTATCACATCAAAAATTCCTATCATGTAGGTGTAAGATAGGAAAGTGCCTGATGGCCCAGAAAGTACGACGCTCTCGAACGCAATTGGTGTCCATATCTACCTAAATCTAATTCTCCATGATCCGACGGGGGCCTCTTCATACTATGGAGGCGCGTTCTTCTGGTACCAATATTAGTACACTATTCCTCCTCTTCCTACAACAAATTACCCATTCTTTGCCCACAATGTGAGAAAGAATTAGGGGCACAACGCCAATTCGAACGAAAACACATTCGCCGACTCAACATGCGACAAACTTCTATATATTCTGGACTATCAGGCTGATAAAAATTTATTTAACAACATGTATGTAAACCTTCAGGAAATTCACACATGCTGTTAAAAGAAAGAAATCCGGCCTCCTCCTACCCCTTCAGCCGGCCATTCCATCTCCAGAATTGGTGCATTTTTTAGAAGTGTTATCACACCAAAAATTCCTATCATGTAGGTGAAAGATAGGAAAGTGGCTGATGGCCCAGAAAGTACGACGCTCTGGAACGCAATTGGTGTCCATAGCTACATAAATGTGATTCTCCATGATCCGACTGGGGCGTAGCGCGCCACATTCCTCTTTATCCTACGGAGGTGCATTCTTCTGGTACCAATATTAGTACACTATTCCTCTTCTTCCTACGACAAATTACCCATTCTTTGCCCACAATGTGAGAAAGAATTAGGGGCACAACGCCAATTCGAACTAAAACACATTCGCCGACTCAATGTGCGACAAACTTCTATATATTCTGGACTATCAGGCTGAGTAAAATATATTTAACAACATGTATGTAAGCCTTCAGGACATTCACACATGCTGTTAAAAGAAAAAAATCCGGTCTCCTCCTACCCCTTCAGCCGGCCATTCCATCTCCGGAATTGGTGCATTTTTTAGAAGTGTTATCACATCAAAAATTCCTATCATGTAGGTGAAAGATAGGAAAGTGCCTGATGGCCCAGAATGTACGACGCTCTCGGAACGCAAATGGTGTCCATATCTACCTAAATGTGATTCTCCATGATCCGACTGGGGCGTAGCGCGCCACATTCCTCTTCATCCTACGGAGGCGCTTTCTTCTGGTACCAATATTAGTACACTATTCCTCTACTTCCTACAACAAATTACCCATTCTTTGCCCACAATGTGTGAAAGAATTAGGGGCACAACGCCAATTCGAACTAAAACACATTCGCCGACTCAACGTGCGACAAACTTCTTTATATTCTGGACTATCAGGCTGAGAAAAATGTATTTAACAACATATATGTAAGCCTTCAGGACATTCACACATGCTGTTAAAAGAAAAAAATCCGGCCTCCTCCTACCCCTTCAGCCAGCTATTACATCTCCATAATTGGTGCATTTTTTAGAAGTGTTATCACACCGAAAATTCCTATCATGTAGGTTAAAGATAGGAAAGTGCCTGATGGCCCAGAAAGTACGACGCTCTCGAACACAATTTGTGTCCATATCTACCTAAATGTGATTCTCCATGATCTGACTGGGGCGTAGCGCGCCACATTCCTCTTCATCCTATGGAGGCGCGTTCTTCTGGTACCAATATTAGTACACTATTCCTCTTCTTCCTACGACAAATTACCCATTCTTTGCCCACAATGTGAGAAAGAATTAGGGGCACAACGCCAATTCGAACTAAAACACATTCGCCGACTCAATGTGCGACAAACTTCTATATATTCTGGACTATCAGGCTGAGTAAAATGTATTTAACAACATGTATGTAAGCCTTCAGGACATTCACACATGCTGTTAAAAGAAAGAAATCCAGCCTCCTCCTACCCCTTCAGCCGGCCATTCCATCTCCGGAATTGGTGCATTTTTTAGAAGTGTTATCATATCAAAAATTCCTATCATGTAGGTGAAAGACAGGATAGTGCCTGATGGTCCAGAAAGTACAACGCTCTCGAACGCAATTGGTGTCCATATCTACCTAAATGTGATTCTCCATGATCCGACGTAGCGCGCCACATTCCTCTTCATCCTACGGAGGCGCGTTCTTCTGGTACCAATATTAGTACACTATTCCTCTACTTCCTACAACAAATTACCCATTCTTTGCCCACAATGTGTGAAAGAATTAGGGGCACAACGCCATTTCGAACTGAAACACATTCGCCGACTCAACGTGCGACCAACTTCTATATATTCTGGACTATCAGGCTGAGAAAAATGTATTTAACAACATGTATGCAAGCCTTCAGGACATTCACACATGCTGTTAAAAGAAAAAAATCCGGCCTCCTCCTACCCCTTCAGCCAGCCATTACATCTCCATAATTGGTGCATTTTTTAGAAGTGTTATCACACCAAAAATTCCTATCATGTAGGTGAAAGATAGGAAAGTGCCTGATGGCCCAGAAAGTACGACGCTCTCAAACGCAATTGGTGTCCATATCTACCTAAATGTGATTCTCCATGATCCGACTTAGGCGTAGCGCGCCACATTCCTCTTCATCCTATGGAGGCGCGTTCTTCTGGTACCAATATTAGTACACTATTCCTCTTCTTCCTACAACAAATTACCCATTCTTTGCCCACAATGTGAGAAAGAATTAGGGGCACAACGCCAATTCGAACTAAAACACATTTGGCGACTCAACGTGCAACAAACTTCTTCATATTCTGGACTATCAGGCTGAGAAAAATGTATTTAACAACATGTATGTAAGCCTTCAGGACATTGACACATGCTGTTAAAAGAAACAAATCCGGCCTCCTTCTTCCCCTTCAGCCGGCCATTCCATCTCCAGAATTGGTGCATTTTTTAGAAGTGTTATCACATCAAAAATTCCTATCATGTAGGTGAAAGATAGGAAAGTGCCTGATGGCCCAGAAAGTACGACGCTCTCGAACGCAATTGGTGTCCATATCTACCTAAATGTGATTCTCCATGATCTGACTGGGGCGTAGCGCACCACATTCCTCTTCAACCTACGGAGGCGCGTTCTTCTGGTACCAATATTAGTACACTATTCCTCTTCTTCCTACGACAAATTACCCATTCTTTGCCCACAACGGGAAAAAGAATTAGGGGCACAACGCCAATTTGAACTAAAACATATTTGCCGACTCAACATGCAACAAACTTCTATATATTCTGGACTATCAGGCTGATAAAAATTTTATTTAACAACATGTATGTAAGCCTTCAGGACATTCACAAATGCTGTTAAAATAAAAAAATCCGGCCTCCTCCTACCCCTTCAGCCGGCCATTCCATCTCCAGAATTGGTGCATTTTTTAGAAGTGTTATCACACCAAAAATTCCTATCATGTAGGTGAAAGATAGGAAAGTGCCTGATGGCCCAGAAAGTACGACGCTCTCGAACGCAATTGGTGTCCATAGCTACCTAAATGTGATTCTCCATGATCCGACTGGGGCGTAGCGCGCCACATTCCTCTTCATCCCACGGAGGCGCATTCTTCTGGTACCAATATTAGTACACTATTCCTCTTCTACCTACAAGAAATTACCCATTATTTGCCCACAATGTGAGAAGGAATTAGGGGCACAACGCCAATTCGAACTAAAACACATTTGCCGACACAACGTGCGAGAAACTTCTGTATATTCTAGACTATCAGGCTGAGAAAAATGTATTTAACAACATGTATGTAAGCCTTCAGGACATCCACACATGCTGTTAAAAGAAACAAATCCGGCCTCCTCCTACCCCTACAGCCGGCCATTCCATCTCCAGAATTGGTGCATTTTTTAGAAGTGTTATCACACCAAAAATTCCTATCATGTAGGTGAAAGATAGGAAAGTGCCTGATGGCCCAGAATGTACGTCGCTCTCGAACGCAATTGGTGTCCATATCTACCTAAATGTGATTCTCCATGATAAGACGGGGGCGTAGCGCGCCACATTCCTCTTCATCCTATGGAGGCGCGTTCTTCTGGTACCAATATTAGTACACTATTCCTCTTATTCCTATGACAAATTACCCAATCTTTGCCCACAATGTGAGAAAGAATTAGGGGCACAACGCCAATTCGAACTAAAACACATTCGCCGACTCAACGTGCGACAAACTTCTTTATATTCTGGACTATCAGGCTGAGTAAAATGTATTTAACAACATGTATGTAAGCCTTCAGGACATTCACACATGCTGTTAAAAGAAAAAAATCCGGCCTCCTCCTACCCCTTCAGCCGGCCATTCCATCTCCGGAATTGGTGCATTTTTTAGAAGTGTTATCACATCAAAAATTCCTATCATGTAGGTGAAAGATAGGATAGTGCCTGATGGTCCAGAAAGTACAACGCTCTCGAACGCAATTGGTGTCCATATCTACCTAAATGTGATTCTCCATGATCCGACTGGGGCGTAGCGCGCCACATTCCTCTTCAACGTACGGAGGCGCGTTCTTCTGGTACCAATATTAGTACACTATTCCTCTTCTTCCTACAACAAATTACCCATTCTTTGCCCACAATGTGAGAAAGAATTAGGGGCACAACGCCAATTCGAACCAAAACCCATTCGCCGACTCAACGTGCGACAAACTTCTATATATTCTGGACTATCAGGCTGAGAAAAATGTATTTAACAACATGTATGTAAGCCTTCAGGACATTCACACATGCTGTTAAAAGAGAAAAATCGGGCCTCCTCCTACTCCTTCAGCCGGCCATTCCATCTCCATAATTGGTGCATTTTTTAGAAGTGTTATCACACCAAAAATTCCTATCATGTAGGTGAAAGATAGGAAAGTGCCTGATGGCCCAGAAAGTACGACGCTCTCGAACGCAATTGGTGTCCATATCTACCTAAATGTGATTCTCCATGATCCGACTGGGGCGTAGCGCGCCACATTCCTCTTCATCCTATGGAGGCGCGTTCTTCTGGTACCAATATTAGTACACTATTCCTCTTCTTCCTACGACAAATTACCCATTCTTTGCCCACAATGTGAGAAAGAACTAGGGGCACAACGCCAATTCGAACTAAAACACATTCGCCGACTCAACGTGCGACCAACTTCTATATATTCTGGACTATCAGGCTGAGAAAAATGTATTTAACAACATGTATGTAAGCCTTCAGGACATTCACACATGCTGTTAAAAGAAAAAAATCCGGCCTCCTCCTACCCCTTCAGCCGGCAATTCCATCTCCAGAATTGGTGCATTTTTTAGAAGTGTTATCACACCAAAAATTCCTATCATGTAGGTGAAAGATAGGAAAGTGCCTGATGGCCCAGAAAGTACGACGCTCTCGAACGCAATTGGTGTCCATATCTACCTAAATGTGATTCTCCATGATCCGACTGGGGCGTAGCGCGCCACATTCCTCTTCATCCTACGGAGGCGCATTTTTCTGGTACCAATATTAGTACACTATTCCTCTTCTTCCAATGACAAATTACCCATTCTTTGCCCACAATGTGAGAAAGAATTAGGGGCACAACGCCAATTCTAACTAAAACACATTCGCCGACTCAACGTGCGACAAACTTCTATATATTCTGGACTATCAGGCTGAGAAAAATGTATTTAACAACATGTATGTAAGCCTTCAGGACAATCACACATGCTGTTAAAAGAAAAAAATCTGGCCTCCTCCTACCCCTTCAGCCGGCCATTCCATCTCCAGAATTGGTGCATTTTTTAGAAGTGTTATCACACCAAAAATTCCTATCATGTAGGTAAAAGATAGGAAAGTGCCTGATGACCCAGAAAGTACGTCGCTCTCGAACGCAATTGGTGTCCATATCTACCTAAAAGTGATTCTCCATGATACGACGGGGGCGTAGCACGCTACTTTCCTCTTCATCCTATGGAGGCCCGTTCTTCTGGTACCAATATTAGTACACTATTCCTCTTCTTCCTACGACAAATTACCCATTCTTTGCCCACAATGTGAGAAAGAATTAGGGGCACAACGCCAATTCGAACCAAAACCCATTCGCCGACTCAACGTGCGACAAACTTCTATATATTCTGGACTATCAGGCTGAGAAAAATGTATTTAACAACATGTATGTAAGCCTTCAGGACATTCACACATGCTGTTAAAAGAGAAAAATCCGGCCTCCTCCTACCCCTTCAGCCGGCCATTCCATCTCCATAATTGGTGCATTTTTTAGAAGTGTTATCACACCAAAAATTCCTATCATGTAGGTGAAAGATAGGAAAGTGCCTGATGGCCCAGAAAGTACGACGCTCTCGAACGCAATTGGTGTCTATATCTACCTAAATGTGATTCTCCATGATCCGACTGGGGCGTAGCGCGCCACATTCCTCTTCATCCTACGGAGGCGCGTTCTTCTGGTACCAATATTAGTACACTATTCCTCTTCTTCCTACAAGAAATTACCCATTCTTTGCCCACAATGTGTGAGAGAATTAGGGGCACAACGCCAATTCGAACTAAAACACATTTGCCGACTCAATCTGCAACAAACTTCTATATATTCTGGACTATCAGGCTGAGAAAAATTTACTTAACAACATGTATGTAAACCCTCAGGATATTCACACATGCTGTTAAAAGAAAAAAAAAACGGCCTCCTCCTTCCCCTTCAGCCGGCCATTCCATCTCCAGAATTGGTGCATTTTTTAGAAGTGTTATCACATCAAAAATTCCTATCATGTAGGTGTAAGATAGGATAGTGCCTGATGGCCCAGAAAGTACGAATTTCTCGAACGCAATTGGTGTCCATATCTACCTAAATGTGATTCTCCATGATCTGACTGGGGCGTAGCGCGCCACATTCCTCTTCATCCTATGGAGGCGCGTTCTTCTGGTACCAATATTAGTACACTATTCCTCTTCTTCCTACGACAAATTACCCATTCTTTGCCCACAATGTGAGAAAGAACTAGGGGCACAACGCCAATTCGAACTAAAACACATTCGCCGACTCAAAGTGCGACCAACTTCTATATATTCTGGACTATCAGGCTGAGAAAAATGTATTTAACAACATGTATGTAAGCCTTCAGGACATTCACACATGCTGTTAAAAGAAAAAAATCTGGCCTCCTCCTAACCCTTCAGCCGGCCATTCCATCTCCAGAATTGGTGCATTTTTTAGAAGTGTTATCACACCAAAAATTCCTATCATGTAGGTAAAAGATAGGAAAGTGCCTGATGGCCCAGAAAGTACGTCGCTCTCGAACGCAATTGGTGTCCATATCTACCTAAATGTGATTCTCCATGATACGACGGGGGCGTAGCACGCTACTTTCCTCTTCATCCTATGGAGGCCCGTTCTTCTGGTACCAATATTAGTACACTATTCCTCTTCTTCCTACGACAAATTACCCATTCTTTGCCCACAATGTGAGAAAGAATTAGGGGCACAACGCCAATTCGAACCAAAACCCATTCGCCGACTCAACGTGCGACAAACTTCTATATATTCTGGACTATCAGGCTGAGAAAAATGTATTTAACAACATGTATGTAAGCCTTCAGGACATTCACACATGCTGTTAAAAGAGAAAAATCCGGCCTCCTCCTACCCCTTCAGCCGGCCATTCCATCTCCATAATTGGTGCATTTTTTAGAAGTGTTATCACACCAAAAATTCCTATCATGTAGGTGAAAGATAGGAAAGTGCCTGATGGCCCAGAAAGTACGACGCTCTCGAACGCAATTGGTGTCCATATCTACCTAAATGTGATTCTCCATGATCTGACTGGGGCGTAGCGCGCCACATTCCTCTTCATCCTATGGAGGCGTGTTCTTCTGGTACCAATATTAGTACACTATTCCTCTTCTTCCTATGAAAAATGACCCATTATTTGCCCACAATATGAGAAAGAATTAGGGGCACAACGCCAATTCGAACTAAAACACATTCGCCGACTTAACATGAGACAAACTTCTATATATTCTGGACTATCAGGCTGAGAAAAATGTATTTAAAAACATGTATGTAAGCCTTCAGGACATTCACACATGCTGTTAAAAGAAAAAAATCCGGCCTCCTCCTACCCCTTCAGCCAGCCATTACATCTCCATAATTGGTGCATTTTTTAGAAGGGTTATCACACCAAAAATTCCTATCATGTAGGTTAAAGATAGGAAAGTGCCTGATGGCCCAGAAAGTACGACGCTCTCGAACGCAATTTGTGTCCATATCTACCTAAATGTGATTCTCCATGATCCGACTGGGGCGTAGCGCGCCACATTCCTCTTCATCCTACGGAGGCGCATTCTTCTGGTACCAATATTAGTACACTATTCCTCTTCTTCCTACAACAAATTACCCATTCTTTGCCAACAATGTGTGAAAGAATTAGGGGCACAACGCCATTTCGAACTGAAACACATACGCCGAATCAACGTGCGACCAACTTCTATATATTCTGGACTATCAGGCTGAGAAAAATGTATTTAACAACATGTATGTAAGCCTTCAGGACATTCACACATGCTGTTAAAAGAAAAAAATACGGCCTCCTCCTACCCCTTCAGCCGGCCATTCCATCTCCAGAATTGGTGCCTTTTTTAGTAGTGTTATCACACCAAAAATTCCTATCATGTAGGTGAAAGATAGGAAAGTGCCTGATGGCCCAGAAAGTACGACGCTCTCGAACGAAATTGGTGTCTATATCTACCTAAATGTGATTCTCCATGATCCGACTGGGGCGTAGCGCGCCACATTCCTCTTCATCCTACGGAGGCGCGTTCTTCTGGTACCAATATTAGTACACTATTCCTCTTCTTCCTACAAGAAATTACCCATTCTTTGCCCACAATGTGAGAAAGAATTAGGGGCACAACGCCAATTCGAACTAAAACACATTTGTTGACTCAATCTGCAACAAACTTCTATATACTCTGGACTATCAGGCTGAGAAAAATTTATTTAACAACATGTATGTAAACCCTCAGGATATTCACACATGCTGTTAAAAGAAAAAAAAAACGGCCTCCTCCTTCCCCTTCAGCCGGCCATTCCATCTCCAGAATTGGTGCATTTTTTAGAAGTGTTATCACATCAAAAATTCCTATCATGTAGGTAAAAGATAGGAAAGTGCCTGATGGCCCAGAAAGTACGAATTTCTTGAACACAATTGGTGTCCATATCTACCTAAATGTGATTCTCCATGATCTGACTGGGGCGTAGCGCGCCACATTCCTCTTCATCCTATGGAGGCGTGTTCTTCTGGTACCAATATTAGTACACTATTCCTCTTCTTCCTATGAAAAATGACCCATTATTTGCCCACAATATGAGAAAGAATTAGGGGCACAACGCCAATTCGAACTAAAACACATTCGCCGACTTAACATGAGACAAACTTCTATATATTCTGGACTATCAGGCTGAGAAAAATGTATTTAAAAACATGTATGTAAGCCTTCAGGACATTCACACATGCTGTTAAAAGAAAAAAAATCCGGCCTCCTCCTACCCCTTCAGCCAGCCATTACATCTCCATAATTGGTGCATTTTTTAGAAGTGTTATCACACCAAAAATTCCTATCATGTAGGTGAAAGATAGGAAAGTGCCTGATGGCCCAGAAAGTACGACGCTCTCGAACGAAATTGGTGTCCATATCTACCTAAATGTGATTCTCCATGATCCGACTGGGGCGTAGCGTGCCACATTCCTCTTCATCCTACGGAGGCGCGTTCTTCTGGTACCAATATTAGTACAATATTCCTCTTCTTCCTACAAGAAATTACCCATTCTTTGCCCACAATGTGAGAAAGAATTAGGGGCACAACGCCAATTCGAACTAAAACACATTTGCCGACTCAATCTGCAACAAACTTCTATATATTCTGGACTATCAGGCTGAGAAAAATTTATTTAACAACATGTATGTAAACCCTCAGGATATTCACACATGCTGTTAAAAGAAAAAAAAAACGGCCTCCTCCTTCCCCTTCAGCCGGCCATTCCATCTCCAGAATTGGTGCATTTTTTAGAAGTGTTATCACATCAAAAATTCCTATCATGTAGGTAAAAGATAGGAAAGTGCCTGATGGCCCAGAAAGTACGAATTTCTCTAACGCAATTGGTGTCCATATCTACCTAAATGTGATTCTCCATGATCTGACTGGGGCGTAGCGCGCCACATTCCTCTTCATCCTATGGAGGCGTGTTCTTCTGGTACCAATATTAGTACACTATTCCTCTTCTTCCTATGAAAAATGACCCATTATTTGCCCACAATATGAGAAAGAATTAGGGGCACAACGCCAATTCGAACTAAAACACATTCGCCGACTTAACATGAGACAAACTTCTATATATTCTGGACTATCAGGCTGAGAAAAATGTATTTTAAAACATGTATGTAAGCCTTCAGGACATTCACACATGCTGTTAAAAGAAAAAAATCCGGCCTCCTCCTACCCCTTCAGCCAGCCATTACATCTCCATAATTGGTGCATTTTTTAGAAGTGTTATCACACCAAAAATTCCTATCATGTAGGTGAAAGATAGGAAAGTGCCTGATGGCCCAGAAAGTACGACGCTCTCGAACGAAATTGGTGTCCATATCTACCTAAATGTGATTCTCCATGATCCGACTGGGGCGTAGCGTGCCACATTCCTCTTCATCCTACGGAGGCGCGTTCTTCTGGTACCAATATTAGTACAATATTCCTCTTCTTCCTACAAGAAATTACCCATTCTTTGCCCACAATGTGAGAAAGAATTAGGGGCACAACGCCAATTCGAACTAAAACACATTTGCCGACTCAATCTGCAACAAACTTCTATATATTCTGGACTATCAGGCTGAGAAAAATTTATTTAACAACATGTATGTAAACCCTCAGGATATTCACACATGCTGTTAAAAGAAAAAAAAAACGGCCTCCTCCTTCCCCTTCAGCCGGCCATTCCATCTCCAGAATTGGTGCATTTTTTAGAAGTGTTATCACATCAAAAATTCCTATCATGTAGGTAAAAGATAGGAAAGTGCCTGATGGCCCAGAAAGTACGAATTTCTCGAACGCAATTGGTGTCCATATCTACCTAAATGTGATTCTCCATGATCTGACTGGGGCGTAGCGCGCCACATTCCTCTTCATCCTATGGAGGCGTGTTCTTCTGGTACCAATATTAGTACACTATTCCTCTTCTTCCTATGAAAAATGACCCATTATTTGCCCACAATATGAGAAAGAATTAGGGGCACAACGCCAATTCGAACTAAAACACATTCGCCGACTTAACATGAGACAAACTTCTATATATTCTGGACTATCAGGCTGAGAAAAATGTATTTTAAAACATGTATGTAAGCCTTCAGGACATTCACACATGCTGTTAAAAGAAAAAAATCCGGCCTCCTCCTACCCCTTCAGCCAGCCATTACATCTCCATAATTGGTGCATTTTTTAGAAGTGTTATCACACCAAAAATTCCTATCATGTAGGTGAAAGATAGGAAAGTGCCTGATGGCCCAGAAAGTACGACGCTCTCGAACGAAATTGGTGTCCATATCTACCTAAATGTGATTCTCCATGATCCGACTGGGGCGTAGCGTGCCACATTCCTCTTCATCCTACGGAGGCGCGTTCTTCTGGTACCAATATTCGTACAATATTCCTCTTCTTCCTACAAGAAATTACCCATTCTTTGCCCACAATGTGAGAAAGAATTAGGGGCACAACGCCAATTCGAACTAAAACACATTTGCCGACTCAACCTGCAACAAACTTCTATATATTCTGGACTATCAGGCTGAGAAAAATTTATTTAACAACATGTATGTAAACCCTCAGGATATTCACACATGCTGTTAAAAGAAGAAAAAAAACGGCCTCCTCCTTCCCCTTCAGCCGGCCATTCCATCTCCAGAATTGGTGCTTTTTTTAGAAGTGTTATCACATCAAAAATTCCTATCATGTAGGTGTAAGATAGGATAGTGCCTGATGGCCCAGAAAGTACGAATTTCTCGAACGCAATTGGTGTCCATATCTACCTAAATGTGATTCTCCATGATCTGACTGGGGCGTAGCGCGCCACATTCCTCTTCATCCTATGGAGGCGCGTTCTTCTGGTACCAATATTAGTACACTATTCCTCTTCTTCCTACGACAAATTACCCATTCTTTGCCCACAATGTGAGAAAGAACTAGGGGCACAACGCCAATTCGAACTAAAACACATTCGCCGACTCAACGTGCGACCAACTTCTATATATTCTGGACTATCAGGCTGAGAAAAATGTATTTAACAACATGTATGTAAGCCTTCAGGACATTCACACATGCTGTTAAAAGAAAAAAATCCGGCCTCCTCCTACCCCTTCAGCCGGCCATTCCATCTCCAGAATTGGTGCATTTTTTAGAAGTGTTATCACACCAAAAATTCCTATCATGTAGGTGAAAGATAGGAAAGTGCCTGATGGTCCAGAAAGTACAACGCTCTCGAACGCAATTGGTGTCCATATCTACCTAAATGTGATTCTCCATGATCCGAATGGGGCGTAGCGCGCCACATTCCTCTTCATCCTACGGAGGCGCGTTCTTCTGGTACCAATATTAGTACACTATTCCTCTTCTTCCTACAACAAATTACCCATTCTTTTCCCACAATGTGTGAAAGAATTAGGGGCACAACGCCATTTCGAACTGAAACACATTAGCCGACTCAACGTGCAACAAACTTCTATATATTCTGGACTATCAGGCTGAGAAAAATTTATTTAACAACATGTATGTAAACCCTCAGGATATTCACACATGCTGTTAAAAGAAAAAAAAACGGCCTCCTCCTTCCCCTTCAGCCGGCCATTCCATCTCCAGAATTGGTGCTTTTTTTAGAAGTGTTATCACATCAAAAATTCCTATCATGTAGGTGTAAGATAGGATAGTGCCTGATGGCCCAGAAAGTACGAAGCTCTCGAACGCAATTGGTGTCCATATCTACCTAAATGTGATTCTCCATGATCCGACGTAGCGCGCCACATTCCTCTTCATCCTACGGAGGCGCGTTCTTCTGGTACCAATATTAGTACACTATTCCTCTACTTCCTACAACAAATTACCCATTCTTTGCCCACAATGTGTGAAAGAATTAGGGGCACAACGCCATTTCGAACTGAAACACATTCGCCGACTCAACATGCGACCAACTTCTATATATTCTGGACTATCAGGCGGAGAAAAATGTATTTAACATGTATGCAAGCCTTCAGGACATTCACACATGCTGTTAAAAGAAAAAAATCCTGCCTCCTCCTACCCCTTCAGCCGGCCATTCCATCTCCAGAATTGGTGCCTTTTTTATTAGTGTTATCACACCAAAAATTCCTATCATGTAGGTGAAAGAAAGGAAAGTGCCTGATGGCCCAGAAAGTACGACGCTCTCGAACGCAATTGGTGTCCATATCTACCTAAATGTGATTCTCCATGATCCGACTGGGGCGTAGCGCGCCACATTCCTCTTCATCCTACGGAGGTGCGTTCTTCTGGTACCAATATTAGTACACTATTCCTCTTCTTCCTACAACAAATTACCCATTCTTTGCCTACAATGTGAGAAAGAATTAGGGGCACAACGCCAATTCGAACTAAAACACATTTGGCGACTCAACGTGCAACAAACTTCTATATATTCTGGACTATCAGGCTGAGAAAAATTTATTTAACAACATGTATGTAAACCCTCAGGATATTCACAAATGCTGTTAAAAGAAAAAAATCCGGCCTCCTCCTACCCCTTCAGCCGGCCATTCCATCTCCAGAATTGGTGCATTTTTTAGAAGTGTTATCACACCAAAAATTCCTATCATGTAGGTGAAAGATAGGAAAATGCCTGATGGCCCAGAAAGTACGACGCTCTCGAACGCAATTGGTGTCCATATCTACCTAAATGTGATTCTCCATGATCCGACTGGGGCGTAGCGCGCCACATTCCTCTTCATCCTACGGAGGCGCAATCTTCTGGTACCAATATTAGTACACTATTCCTCTTCTTCCTACAACAAATTACCCATTCTTTGCCCACAATGTGAGAAAGAATTAGGGGCAC
This sequence comes from Rhinoderma darwinii, assembly GCF_050947455.1. Lineage (NCBI taxonomy): Eukaryota > Metazoa > Chordata > Amphibia > Anura > Rhinodermatidae > Rhinoderma > Rhinoderma darwinii. The sequence goes on along the minus strand of NC_134688.1, from coordinate 182,084,202 downwards.
AACGCCAATTCGAACTAAAACACATTTGCCGACTCAACGTGCGACAAACTTCTATATATTCTAGACTATCAGGCTGAGAAAAATGTATTTAACAGCATTTATGTAAGCCTTCAGGACATTCACACATGCTGTTAAAAGATACAAATCCGGCCTCCTCCTACCCCTTCAACCGGCCATTCCATCTCCAGAATTGGTGCATTTTTTAGAAGTGTTATCACACCAAAAATTCCTATCATGTAGGTGAAAGTTAGGAAAGTGCCTGATGGCCCAGAAAGTACGACGCTCTCGAACGCAATTGGTGTCCATATCTACCTAAATGTGATTCTCCATGATCCGACTGGGGCGTAGCGCACCACATTCCTCTTCATCCTATGGAGGCGCGTTCTTCTGGTACCAATATTAGTACACTATTCCTCTTATTCCTACAACAAATTACCCATTCTTTGCCCACAATGTGAGAAAGAATTAGGGGCACAACGCCATTTCGAACTAAATCACATTCACCGACTCAACGTGCGACCAACTTCTATATATTCTGGACTATCAGGCTGAGAAAAATGTATTTAACAACATGTATGTAAGCCTTCAGGACATTCACACATGCTGTTAAAAGAAAAAAATCCGGCCTCCTCCTACCCCTTCAGCCGGCCATTCCATCTCCAGAATTGGTGCATTTTTTAGAAGTGTTATCACACCAAAAATTCCTATCATGCAGGTGAAAGTTAGGAAAGTGCCTGACGGCCCAGAAAGTACGACGCTCTCGAACGCAATTGGTGTCCATATCTACCTAAATGTGATTCTCCATGATCCGACTGGGGTGTAGTGCACCACATTCCTCTTCATCCTATGGAGGCGCGTTCTTCTGGTACCAATATTAGTACACTATTCCTCTTCTTCTTACAACAAATTACCCATTCTTTGCCCACAATGTGAGAAAGAATTAGGGGCACAACGCCAATTCGAACTAAAACACATTTGGCGACTCAACATGCAACAAACTTCTATATATTCTGGACTATCAGGCTGACAAAAATGTATTTAACAACATGTATGTAAACCTTCAGGATATTCACACATGCTGTTAAAAGAAAAAAAAAACGGTCTCCTCCTTCCCCTTCAGCCGGCCAATCCATCACCAGAATTGGTGCCTTTTTTAGAAGTGTTATCACATCAAAAATTCCTATCATGTAGGTGTAAGATAGGATAGTGCCTGATGGCCTAGAAAGTACGACGCTCTCGAACGCAATTGGTGTCCATATCTACCTAAATGTGATTCTCCATGATCTGACTGGGGCGCATCACGCCACATTCCTCTTCATCCTATGGAGGCGCCTTCTTCTGGTACCAATATTAGTACACTATTCCTCTTCTTCCTACAACAAATTACCCATTCTTTGCCCACAATGTGTGAAAGAATTAAGGGCACAACGCCATTTCGAACTGAAACACATTCGCCGACTCAACGTGCGACCAACTTTCATATATTCTGGACTATCAGGCTGAGAAAAATGTATTTAACAACATGTATGCAAGCCTTCAGGACATTCACACATGCTGTTAAAATAAAAAAATCCGGCCTCCTCCTACCCCTTCAGCCGGCCATTCCATCTCCAGAATTGGTGCATTTTTTAGTAGTGTTATCACACCAAAAATTCCTATCATGTAGGTGAAAGATAGGAAAGTGCCTGATTGCCCAGAAAGTACGACGCTCTCGAACGCAATTGGTGTCCATATCTACCTAAATGTGATTCTCCATGATCCGACTGGGGCGTAGCGCGCCACATTCCTCTTCATCCTACGGAGGCGCGTTCTTCTGGTACCAATATTAGTACACTATTCCTCTTCTTCCTACAACAAATTACCCATTCTTTGCCCACAATGTGAGAAAGAATTAGGGGCACAACGCCAATTCGAACCAAAATACATTTGGCGACTCAACGTGCAACAAACTTCTATATATTCTGGACTATCAGGCTGAGAAAAATGTATTTAACAACATGTATGTAAACCCTCAGGATATTCACACATGCTGTTAAAAGAAAAAAAAACGGCCTCCTCCTTTCCCTTCAACCGGCCATTCCATCTCCAGAATTGGTGCCTTTTTTAGAAGTGTTATCACATCAAATATTCCTATCATGTAGGTGTAAGATAGGATAGTGCCTGATGGCCCAGAAAGTACAAAGCTCTCGAACGCAATTGGTGTCCATATCTACCTAAATGTGATTCTCCATGATCTGACTGGGGCGTAGCGCGCCACATTCCTCTTCATCCTACGGAGGCGCATTCTTCTGGTACCAATATTAGTACACTATTCCTCTACTTCCTACGACAAATTACCCATTCTTTGCCCACAATGTGAGAAAGAATTAGGGGAACAACGCCAATTCGAACTAAAACACATTCGCTGACTCAACGTGCGACAAATTTCTATATATTCTGGACTATCAGGCTGAGAAAAATTTATTTAACAACATGTATGTAAGCCTTCAGGACATTCACAAATGCTGTTAAAATAAAAAAATCCGGCCTCCTCCTACCCCTTCAGCCGGCCATTCCATCTCCAGAATTGGTGCATTTTTTAGAAGTGTTATCACATCAAAAATTCCTATCATGTAGGTGTAAGATAGGATAGTGCCTGATGGCCCAGAAAGTACGAAGCTCTCGAACGCAATTGGTGTCCATATCTACCTAAATGTGATTCTCCATGATCTGACTGGGGCGTAGTGCGGCACATTCCTCTTCATCCTATGGAGGCTCGTTCTTCTGGTACCAATATTAGTACACTATTCCTCTTCTTCCTACGACAAATTACCCATTCTTTGCCCACAATGGGAGAAAGAATTAGGGGCACAATGCCAATTTGAACTAAAACATATTTGCCGACTCAACATGCAACAAACTTCTATATATTCTGGACTATCAGGCTGATAAAAAATTTATTTAACAACATGTATGTAAGCCTTCAGGACATTGACACATGCTGTTAAAAGAAAAAAATCCGGCCTCCTTCTTCCCCTTCAGCCGGCCATTCCATCTCCAGAATTGGTGCATTTTTTAGAAGTGTTATCACATCAAAAATTCCTATCATGTAGGTGAAAGATAGGATAGTGCCTGATGGCCCAGAAAGTACGACGCTCTTGAACGCAATTGGTGTCCATATCTACCTAAATGTAATTCTCCATGATATGACTGGGGCGTAGCGCGCCACATTCCTCTTTATCCTATGGAGGCGCGTTCTTCTGGTACCAATATTAGTACACTATTCCTCTTCTTCCTACGACAAATTACCCATTCTTTGCCCACAATGTGAGAAAGAATTAGGGGAACAACGCCAATTCGAACTAAAACACATTCGCTGACTCAACGTGCGACAAATTTCTATATATTCTGGACTATCAGGCTGAGAAAAATTTATTTAACAACATGTATGTAAGCCTTCAGGACATTCACAAATGCTGTTAAAATAAAAAAATCCGGCCTCCTCCTACCCCTTCAGCCGGCCATTCCATCTCCAGAATTGGTGCATTTTTTAGAAGTGTTATCACATCAAAAATTCCTTTCATGTAGGTGAAAGATAGGATAGTATGGGAGGGCATGATGTGCTGGCGTTTGGTTTGGAATGCAGAGCAGCCCGCTTTAGCTAACACTAGCGGCGTTACAAATAGGCTGTTATTCGGCAAGATACGCCATGCCTGACGACCAGCACATTATCCCTCCACGTATTACACATAGTACTGACACCCCATGTACTATTCACAGCACTGACCCCTATTCATCACATTTATTTATTTATTTATTTTTATTACATTATTACACAGTTCTGACACTTTCATACATACATATTTATTTTTTACCATCCATTCACACCCTAGCACTACACTGACACTCATTTATCGCACACCTTTGAGCACTTAGTTCGCCACTCCCCTCAAGACTAGTGGGAGGGGCTATCACTATTTAATGCACACTCCTTCTGCAGCATTCTTTGACCCGTCTGCGTCCTGATGGGAACGGGTTTTCACCCACCCACCTACCTAGTAAGTATGGCCTTTTTTGTGGTTTTGAAAGATAGGATAGTGCCTGATGGCCCAGAAAGTATGACGCTCTCGAACGCAATTGGTGTCCATATCTACCTAAATGTGATTCTCCATGATCCGACGGGGGCGTAGCGCGCCACATTCCTCTTTATCCTATGGAGGCGCGTTCTTCTGGTACCAATATTAGTACACTATTCCTCTACTTCCTACGACAAATTACCCATTCTTTGCCCACAATGTGAGAAAGAATAAGGGGCACAATGCCAATTTGAATTAAAACACATTCGCCGACTCAACGTGCAACAAACTTCTTCATATTCTGGACTATCGGGCTGAGAAAAATGTATTTAACAACATGTATGTAAGCCTTCAGGACATTTACACATGCTGTTAAAAGAAAAAAATCTGGCCTCCTCCTACCCCTTCAGCCGGCCATTCCATCTCCAGAATTGGTGCATTTTTTAGAAGTGTTATCACACCAAAAATTCCTATCATGTAGGTGAAAGATAGGAAAGTGCCTGATGGCCCAGAAAGTACGATGCTCTCGAACGCAATTGGTTTCCATATCTACCTAAATGTGATTCTCCATGATCTGACTGGGGCGTAGAGCGCCACATTCCTCTTCATCCTACGGAGGCGCGTTCTTCTGGTACCAATATTAGTACACTATTCCTCTTCTTCCTACGACAAATTACCCATTCTTTGCCCACAATGGGAGAAAGAATAAGGGGCACAATGCCAATTCGAATTAAAACACATTCGCCGACTCAACGTGCAACAAACTTCTTCATATTCTGGACTATCAGGCTGAGAAAAATGGATTTAACAACATGTATGTAAACCTTCAGGATATTCACACATGCTGTTAAAAGAAAAAAAAAAACGGCCTCCTCCTTCCCCTTCAGCCGGCCATTCCATCTCCAGAATTGGTGCCTTTTTTAGAAGTGTTATCACATCAAAAATTCCTATCATGTAGGTGTAAGATAGGATAGTGACTGATGGCCCAGAAAGTACGACGCTCTCGAACGCAATTGGTGTCCATATCTACCTAAATGTGATTCTCCATGATCTGACTGGGGCGTAGCGCGCCACATTCCTCTTCATCCTATGGAGGCGCGTTCTTCTGGTACCAATATTAGTACACTATTCCTCTTCTTCCTACAACAAATTACTTATTCTTTGCCCACAATGTGAGAAAGAATTAGGGGCACAACACCAATTCGAATTGAAACACATTCGCCGACAGAACATGCGACAAACTTCTGTATATGCTGGACTATCAGGCTGAGAAAAATTTATTTAGCAACATGTATGTAAGCCTTCAGGACATTCACACATACTGTTAAAAGAAAAAAATCTGGCCTCCTCCTACCCCTTCAGCCGGCCATTCCATCTCCAGAATTGGTGCATTTTTTAGAAGTGTTATCACACCAAAAATTCCTATCATGTAGGTGAAAGATAGGAAAGTGCCTGATGGCCCAGAAAGTACGTCGCTCTCGAACGCAATTGGTGTCCATATCTACCTAAATTTGATTCTCCATGATACGACGGGGGCGTAGCGCGCCACATTCCTCTTCATCCTGTGGAGGCCCGTTATTCTGGTACCAATATTAGTACACTATTCCTCTTCTTCCTACGACAAATTACCCATTCTTTGCCCACAATGTGAGAAAGAATTAGTGGCACAACGCCAATTTTAACTAAAACAAATTTGCCGACTCAACGTGCAACAAACTTCTATATATTCTGGACTATCAGGCTGAGAAAAATGTATTTAACAACATGTATGTAAACCTTCAGGATATTCACACATGCTGTTAAAAGAAAAAAAAAACGGTCTCCTCCTTCCCCTTCAGCCGGCCAATCCATCTCCAGAATTGGTGCCTTTTTTAGAAGTGTTATCACATCAAAAATTCCTATCATGTAGGTGTAAGATAGGATAGTGCCTGATGGCCCAGAAAGTACGACGCTCTCGAACGCAATTGGTGTCCATATCTACCTAAATGTGATTCTCCATGATCTGTTTGGGGCGTAGCGCACCACATTCCTCTTCATCCTATGGAGGCGCCTTGTTCTGGTACCAATATTAGTACACTATTCCTCTTCTTCCTACAACAAATTACCTATTCTTTGCCCACAATGTGAGAAAGAATTAGGGGCACAACGCCAATTCGAACTAAAACACATTTGCCGACACAACGTGCGAGAAACTTCTATATATTCTAGACTATCAGGCTGAGAAAAATGTATTTAACAACATGTATGTAAGCCTTCAGGACATTCACACATGCTGTTATGAGAAAAAAATCCGGCCTCCTCCTACCCCTTCAGCCGGCCATTCCATCTCCAGAATTGGTGCATTTTTTAGAAGTGTTATCACACCAAAAATTCCTATCATGTAGGTGAAAGATAGGAAAGTGCCTGATGGCCCAGAAAGAGGACGCTTTCGAACGCAATTGGTGTCCATATCTATCTAAATGTGATTCTCCATGATCCGACTGGGGCGTAGCGCGCCACATTCCTCTTCATTCTAGGGAGGCGCAATTTTTTTTTACCAATATTAGTACACTATTTATTTTCTTCCTACAAGAAATTACCCATTCTTTGCCCACAATGTGAGAAAGAATTAGGGGCACTGTAATGACGGGGGTGGGGAGACAGACAAGTGAGCCCTAACCTACCCGCCACTCAGTCCCTGCCTACTTGCAACAACCCGCCCTAGGCGACGGGGTACAACTGGGCGACGGTCCCTACGCTCAATAAGTACACGACAGACAAACAGACAAGGGTACACAGAGCTAGGGGGAGAAAGGGGCAATTGCCCACGGCAACACCATGAGCAACAAGTGAAGTGAACAAGCCGAGTCTAACCAGGAGAGAACGAGGTGCCAAACGCATAGCAGGAGAGTAGTGAACAAGCCGAGTCAAACCAGGAGAGTACAAGGTACCAAATGCAGAGCAGGAGAGTATTCAGCAAGCCGGGGTCAATATGAAACAAGGACAAATAGTACAAGAAGCTGTAGCAGGGCCAGGAAACCAAACGAGAAGAATCACAAGCAAGGAGGAACAGGAAAGGCAGATATAAATAGACAGAGGGCGGGAGCTAGCTCCGTCTGGCCAGGCTGTGATAGGTTCTCCCACTCCTAAGCCTGCCACCCTGAGTGGTGGAAGATGGAGTCAGTTTTACAGACATAGGAGCAGGTGCAGACTGATTATCTAAGGGAGTTGACCCCGAAGCTGTGCCTGGCAGATCCTTTACAGGCACAACGCCAATTCGAACTAAAACACATTTGGCGACTCAACGTGCAACAAACTTCTATATATTCTGGACTATCAGGCTGATAAAAAATGTATTTAACAACATGTATGTAAGCCTTCAGGACATTGACACATGCTGTTAAAAGAAAAAAATCCGGCCTCCTTCTTCCCCTTCAGCCGGCCATTCCATCTCCAGAATTGGTGCATTTTTTAGAAGTGTTATCACACCAAAAATTCCTATCATGTAGGTGAAAGATAGGATAGTACCTGATTGTCCAGAAAGTACGACGCTCTCGAACGCAATTGGTGTCCATATCTACCTAAATGTGATTCTCCATGATCCGACTGGGGCGCAGCGCGCCACATTCCTCTTCATCCTATGGAGGCGCTTTCTTCTGGTACCAATATTAGTACACTATTCCTCTACTTCCTACAAGAAATTACCCATTCTTTGCCCACAATGTGAGAAACAAATTAGGGGCAAAACGCCAATTCGAACTAAAACATATTTGGCGACTCAACGTGCGACAAACTTCGATATATTCTGGACTATCAGGCTTAGAAAAATGTATTTAACAACATGTATGTAAGCCTTCAGGACATTCACACATGCTGTTAAAAGAAAAAAATCCTGCCTCCTCCTACCCCTTCAGCCGGCCATTCCATCTCCAGAATTGGTGCCTTTTTTAGAAGTGTTATCACACCAAAAATTCCTATCATGTAGGTGAAAGATAGGAAAGTGCCTACCTAAATGTGATTCTCCATGATCCGACGGGGGCGTAGCGCGCCACATTCCTCTTTATCCTATGGAGGCGCGTTCTTCTGGTACCAATATTAGTACACTATTCCTCTTCTTCCTACATCAAATTACCCATTCTTTGCCCACAATGTGAGAAAGAATTAGGGGCACAACGCCAATTCGAACTAAAAAACATTCGCCGACTCAACGTGCTACAAACTTCTATATATTCTGGACTATCAGGCTGAGAAAAATTTACCTAACAACATGTATGGAAGCCTTCAGGACATTCACACATGCTGTTAAAATAAAAAAATCCGGCCTCCTCCTTCCCCTTCAGCCGGCCATTCCATCTCCAGAATTGGTGAATTTTTTAGAAGTGTTATCACACCAAAAATTCCTATCATGTAGGTGAAAGATAGGAAAGTGCCTGATGGCCCAGAATGTACGACGCTTTGGAACGCAATTGCTGTCCATATCTACCTAAATGTGATTCTCCATGATCCGACGGGGGCGTAGCGCGCCACATTCCTCTTCATCCTACGGAGGCGCGTTCTTCTGGTACCAATATTAGTACACTATTCCTCTTCTTCCTACGACAAATTACCCATTCTTTGCCCACAATGTGAGAAAGAATTAGGGGCACAATGCCAATTCGAACTAAGTAGGTGAAAGATAGGAAAGTGCCTGATGGCCCAGAAAGTACGACGCTTTCGGAACGCAAATGGTGTCCATATCTACCTAAATGTGATTCTCCATGATCCGACTGGGGCGTAGCGCGCCACATTCCTCTTAATGTTACGGAGGCGCTTTCTTCTGGTACCAATATTAGTACACTATTCCTCTTCTTCCTACGACAAATTACCCATTCTTTGCCCACAATGTGAGAAAGAATTAGGGGGCACAACGCCAATACGAACTAAAACACATTCGCCGACTCAACTTGCGACAAACTTCTATATATTCTGGACTATCAGGCTGAGAAAAATGTATTTAACAACATATTTGTAAGCCTTCAGGACATTCACACATGCTGTTAAAAGAAAAAAATCCAGCCTCCTCCTACCCCTTCAGCCGGCCATTCCATCTCCAGAATTGGTGCATTTTTTCGAAGTGTTATCACACAAAAAATTCCTATCATGTAGGTGAAAGATAGGAAAGTGCCTGATGGCCCAAAAAGTACGACGCTCTTGAACGCAATTGGTGTCCATATCTACCTAAATGTGATTCTCCATGATCCGACTGGGGCATAGCGCGCCACATTCCTCTTCATCCTACGGAGGCGCGTTCTTCTGGTACCAATATTAGTACACTATTCCTCTTCTTCCTACAAGAAATTACCCATTCTTTGCCCACAATGTGAGAAAGAATTAGGGGCACAACGCCAATTCGAACTAAAGCACATTTGCCGACTCAACGTGCAACAAACTTCTATATATTCTGGACTATCAGGCTGAGAAAAATTTATTAAACAACATGTATGTAAACCCTCAGGATATTCACACATGCTGTTAAAAGAAAAAAAAAACGGCCTCCTCCTTCCCCTTCAGCCGGCCATTCCATCTCCAGAATTGGTGCTTTTTTTAGAAGTGTTATCACATCAAAAATTCCTATCATGTAGGTGTAAGATAGGATAGTGCCTGATGGCCCAGAAAGTACGAAGCTCTCGAACGCAATTGGTGTCCATATCTACCTAAATGTGATTCTCCATGATCTGACTGGGGCGTAGCGCGGCACATTCCTCTTCATCCTATGGAGGCTCGTTCTTCTGGTACCAATATTAGTACACTATTCCTCTTCTTCCTACGACAAATTACCTATTCTTTGCCCACAATGTGAGAAAGAACTAGGGGCACAACGCCAATTCGAACTAAAACACATTCGCCGACTCAACCTGCGACAAAATTCTTTATATTCTGGACTATCAGGCTGAGAAAAATGTATTTAACAACATATTTGTAAGCCTTCAGGACATTCACACATGCTGTTAAAAGAAAAAAATCCGGCCTCCTCCTACCCCTTCAGCCGGCCATTCCATCTCCAGAATTGGTGTATTTTTTAGAAGTGTTATCACACCAAAAATTCCTATCATGTAGGTGAAAGATAGGAAAGTGCCTGATGACCCAGAAAGTACGACGCTCTTGAACGCAATTGGTGTCCATATCTACCTAAAAGTGATTCTCCATGATATGACTGGGGCGTAGCGCGCAACATTCCTCTTTATCCTATGGAGGCGCGTTCTTCTGGTACCAATATTAGTACACTATTCCTCTTCTTCCTACGACAAATTACCCATTCTTTGCCCATAATGTGAGAAAGAATTAGGGGAACAACGCCAATTCGAACTAAAACACATTCGCCGACTCAACGTGCGACAAACTTTTATATATTCTGGACTATCAGGCTGAGAAAAATGTTTTTAACAACATGTATGCAAGCCTTCAGGACATTCACACATGATGTTAAAATAAGAAAATCCGGCCTCCTCCTACCCCTTCAGCCGGCCATTCCATCTCCAGAATTGGTGCATTTTCTAGAAGTGTTATCACACCAAAAATTCCTATCATGTAGGTGAAAGATAGGAAAGTGCCTGATGGCCCAGAAAGTACGACGCTATCGAACGCAATTGGTGTCCATATCTACCTAAATGTGATTCTCCATGATCCGACGGGGGCGTAGCGCGCCACATTCCTCTTTATCCTATGGAGGCGTGTTCCTCTGGTACCAATATTAGTACACTATTCCTCTTCTTCCTACATCAAATTACCCATTCTTTGCCCACAATGTGAGAAAGAATTAGGGGCACAACGCCAATTTGAACTAAAACACATTCGCCGACTCAACTTGCGACAAACTTCTATATATTCTGGACTATCAGGCTGAGAAAAATGTATTTAACAACATGTATGTAAGCCATCAGGACATTCACACATGCTGTTAAAAGAAAACCGCAGGCTGAGAAAAATGTATTTAACAACATGTATGTAAGCCTTCAGGACATTCACACATGCTGTTAAAAGAAAAAAATCCGGCCTCCTCCTACCCCTTCAGACGGCCATTCCATCTCCAGAATTGGTGCATTTTTTAGAAGTGTTATCACACCAAAAATTCCTATCATGGAGGTGAAAGATAGGAAAGTGCCTGATGGCCCAGAAAGTACGACGCTCTCGAACGCAATTGGTGTCCATATCTACCTAAATGTGATTCTCCATGATCCGACGGGGGCGTAGCGCGCCACATTCCTCTTTATCCTATGGAGGCACGTTCTTCTGGTACCAATATTAGTACACTATTCCTCTTCTTCCTACAACAAATTACCCATTCTTTGCCCACAATGTGAGAAAGAATTAGGGGCACAACGCCAATTCGAACTAAAACACATTCGCCGACTCAACGTGCTACAAACTTCTATATATTCTGGACTATCAGGCTGAGAAAAATGTATTTAACAACATGTATGTAAACCTTCTGGATATTCACACATGCTGTTAAAAGAAAAAAAAAACGGCCTCCTCCTTCCCCTTCAGCCGGCCATTCCATCTCCAGAATTGGTGCATTTTTTAGAAGTGTTATCACACCAAAAATTCCTATCATGTAGGTGAAAGATAGGAAAGTGCATACCTAAATGTGATTCTCCATGATCCGACGGGGGCGTAGCGCGCCACATTCCTCTTTATCCTATGGAGGCGCGTTCTTCTGGTACCAATATTAGTACACTATTCCTCTTCTTCCTACAAGAAATTACCCATTCTTTGCCCACAATGTGAGAAAGAATTAGGGGCACAACGCCAATTCGAACTAAAACACATTTGCCGACTCAACGTGCAACAAACTTCTATATATTCTGGACTATCAGGCTGAGAAAAATTTATTAAACAACATGTATGTAAACCCTCAGGATATTCACACATGCTGTTAAAAGAAAAAAAAAACGGCCTCCTCCTTCCCCTTCAGCCGGCCATTCCATCTCCAGAATTGGTGCTTTTTTTAGAAGTGTTATCACATCAAAAATTCCTATCATGTAGGTGAAAGATAGGAAAGTGCCTGATGACCCAGAAAGTACGACGCTCTTGAACGCAATTGGTGTCCATATCTACCTAAATGTGATTCTCCATGATCCGACGGAGGCGTAGCGCGCCACATTCCTCTTTATCCTATGGAGGCGCGTTCCTCTGGTACCAATATTAGTACACTATTCCTCTTCTTCCTACATCAAATTACCCATTCTTTGCCCACAATGTGAGAAAGAATTAGGGGCACAACGCCAATTTGAACTAAAACACATTCGCCGACTCAACGTGCGACAAACTTTTATATATTCTGGACTATCAGGCTGAGAAAAATGTATTTAACAACATGTATGCAAGCCTTCAGGACATTCACACATGCTGTTAAAATAAAAAAATCCGGCCTCCTCCTACCCCTTCAGCCGGCCATTCCATCTCCAGAATTGGTGCATTTTTTAGAAGTGTTATCACACCAAAAATTCCTATCATGTAGGTGAAAGATAGGAAAGTGCCTGATGGCCCAGAAAGTACGACGCTCTCGAAAGCAATTGGTGTCCATATCTACCTAAATGTGATTCTCCATGATCCGACGGGGGCGTAGCGCGCCACATTCCTCTTTATCCTATGGAGGCGCGTTCCTCTGGTACCAATATTAGTACACTATTCCTCTTCTTCCTACATCAAATTACCCATTCTTTGCCCACAATGTGAGAAAGAATTAGGGGCACAACGCCAATTTGAACTAAAACACATTCGCCGACTCAACTTGCGACAAACTTCTATATATTCTGGACTATCAGGCTGAGAAAAATGTATTTAACAACATGTATGTAAGCCTTCAGGACATTCACACATGCTGTTAAAAGAAAAAAATCTGGCCTCCTCCTTCCCCTTCAGCCGGCCATTCCATCTCCAGAATTGGTGCATTTTTTATAAGTGTTATCACATCAAAAATTCCTATCATGTAGGTGAAAGATAGGATAGTGCCTGATGGTCCAGAAAGTACAACGCTCTCTAACGGAATTGGTGTCCATATCTACCTAAATGTAATTATCCATGATCCGACTGGGGCGTAGCGCGCCACATTCCTCTTCATCCTACGGAGGCGCGTTCTTCTGGTACCAATATTAGTACACTATTCCTCTTCCTCCTACAAGAAATTACCCATTCTTTGCCCACAATGTGAGAAAGAATTAGGGGCACAACGCCAATTCGAACTAAAACACATTCGCAGACTCAACGTGCGACAAACTTCTATATATTCTGGACTATCAGGCTGAGAAAAATGTATTTAACAACATGTATGTAAGCCTTCAGGACATTCACACATGCTGTTAAAAGAAAAAAATCCGGCCTCCTCCTTCCCCTCAGCCGGCCATTCCATCTCCAGAATTGGTGCATTTTTTATAAGTGTTATCACATCAAAAATTCCTATCATGTAGGTGAAAGATAGGATAGTGCCTGATTGTCCAGAAAGTACAACGCTCTCGAATGGAATTGGTGTCTATATCTACCTAAATGTGATTATCCATGATCCGACGGGGGCGTAGCGCGCCACATTCCTCTTTATCCTATGGAGGCGCGTTCTTCTGGTACCAATATTAGTACATTATTCCTCTTCTTCCTACGACAAATTACCCATTCTTTGCCCACAATGTGAGAAAGAATTAGGGGCACAACGCCAATTTGAACTAAAACACATTTGCCGACTCAACATGCGACAAACTTCTATATATTCTGGACTATCAGGCTGAGAAAAATGTATTTAACAACATGTATATAAGCCTTCAGGACATTCACACAAGCTGTTAAAAGAAAAAAATCCGGCCTCCTCCTTCCCCTTCAGCCGGCCATTCCATCTCCAGAATTGGTGCATTTTTTAGAAGTGTTATCACACCAAAAATTCCTATCATGTAGGTGAAAGATAGGAAAGTGCCTGATGGCCCAGAAAGTACGACGCTCTCGAAAGCAATTGGTGTCCATATCTACCTAAATGTGATTCTCCATGATCCGACGGGGGCGTAGCGCGCCACATTCCTCTTTATCCTATGGAGGCGCGTTCCTCTGGTACCAATATTAGTACACTATTCCTCTTCTTCCTACATCAAATTACCCATTCTTTGCCCACAATGTGAGAAAGAATTAGGGGCACAACTCCAATTTGAACTAAAACACATTCGCCGACTCAACTTGCGACAAACTTCTATATATTCTGGACTATCAGGCTGAGAAAAATGTATTTAACAACATGTATGTAAGCCTTCAGGACATTCACACATGCTGTTAAAAGAAAAAAATCCGGCCTCCTCCTTCCCCTTCAGCCGGCCATTCCATCTCCAGAATTGGTGCATTTTTTATAAGTGTTATCACATCAAAAATTCCTATCATGTAGGTGAAAGATAGGATAGTGCCTGATGGTCCAGAAAGTACAACGCTCTCGAATGGAATTGGTGTCTATATCTACCTAAATGTGATTATCCATGATCCGACGGGGGCGTAGCGCGCCACATTCCTCTTTATCCTATGGAGGCGCGTTCTTCTGGTACCAATATTAGTACACTATTCCTCTTCTTCCTACGACAAATTACCCATTCTTTGCCCACAATGTGAGAAAGAATTAGGGGCACAACGCCAATTCGAACTAAAACACATTCGCCGACTCAACGTGCGACAAACTTCTATATATTCTGGACTATCAGGCTGAGAAAAATTTATTTAACAACATGTATGTAAGCCATCAGGACATTCACACATGCTGTTAAAAGAAAACCGCAGGCTGAGAAAAATGTATTTAACAACATGTATGTAAGCCTTCAGGACATTCACACATGCTGTTAAAAGAAAAAAATCCGGCCTCCTCCTACCCCTTCAGACGGCCATTCCATCTCCAGAATTGGTGCATTTTTTAGAAGTGTTATCACACCAAAAATTCCTATCATGGAGGTGAAAGATAGGAAAGTGCCTGATGGCCCAGAAAGTACGATGCTCTCGAACGCAATTGGTGTCCATATCTACCTAAATGTGATTCTCCATGATCCGACGGGGGCGTATCGCGCCACATTCCTCTTCATCCTACGGAGGCGCGTTCTTCTGGTACCAATATTAGTACACTATTCCTCTTCTTCCTACGACAAATTACCCATTCTTTGTCCACAATGTGAGAAAGAATTAGGGGGCACAACGCCAATACGAACTAAAACACATTCGCCGACTCCACTTGCGACAAACTTCTATATATTCTGGACTATCAGGCTGAGAAAAATGTATTTAACAACATATTTGTAAGCCTTCAGGACATTCACACATGCTGTTAAAAGAAAAAAATCCGGCCTCCTCCTACCCCTTCAGCCGGCCATTCCATCTCCAGAATTGGTGTATTTTTTAGAAGTGTTATCACACCAAAAATTCCTATCATGTAGGTGAAAGATAGGATAGTGCCTGATGGTCCAGAAAGTACAACGCTCTCGAATGGAATTGGTGTCTATATCTACCTAAATGTGATTATCCATGATCCGACGGGGGCGTAGCGCGCCACATTCCTCTTTATCCTATGGAGGCGCGTTCTTCTGGTACCAATATTAGTACACTATTCCTCTTCTTCCTACGACAAATTACCCATTCTTTGCCCACAATGTGAGAAAGAATTAGGGGCACAACGCCAATTCGAACTAAAACACATTCGCAGACTCAACGTGCGACAAACTTCTATATATTCTGGACTATCAGGCTGAGAAAAATGTATTTAACAACATGTATGTAAGCCTTCAGGACATTCACACATGCTGTTAAAAGAAAAAAATCTGGCCTCCTCCTTCCCCTTCAGCCGGCCATTCCATCTCCAGAATTGGTGCATTTTTTATAAGTGTTATCACATCAAAAATTCCTATCATGTAGGTGAAAGATAGGATAGTGCCTGATGGTCCAGAAAGTACAACGCTCTCTAACGGAATTGGTGTCCATATCTACCTAAATGTAATTATCCATGATCCGACTGGGGCGTAGCGCGCCACATTCCTCTTCATCCTACGGAGGCGCGTTCTTCTGGTACCAATATTAGTACACTATTCCTCTTCCTCCTACAAGAAATTACCCATTCTTTGCCCACAATGTGAGAAAGAATTAGGGGCACAACGCCAATTCGAACTAAAACACATTCGCAGACTCAACGTGCGACAAACTTCTATATATTCTGGACTATCAGGCTGAGAAAAATGTATTTAACAACATGTATGTAAGCCTTCAGGACATTCACACATGCTGTTAAAAGAAAAAAATCCGGCCTCCTCCTTCCCCTCAGCCGGCCATTCCATCTCCAGAATTGGTGCATTTTTTATAAGTGTTATCACATCAAAAATTCCTATCATGTAGGTGAAAGATAGGATAGTGCCTGATTGTCCAGAAAGTACAACGCTCTCGAATGGAATTGGTGTCTATATCTACCTAAATGTGATTATCCATGATCCGACGGGGGCGTAGCGCGCCACATTCCTCTTTATCCTATGGAGGCGCGTTCTTCTGGTACCAATATTAGTACATTATTCCTCTTCTTCCTACGACAAATTACCCATTCTTTGCCCACAATGTGAGAAAGAATTAGGGGCACAACGCCAATTTGAACTAAAACACATTTGCCGACTCAACATGCGACAAACTTCTATATATTCTGGACTATCAGGCTGAGAAAAATGTATTTAACAACATGTATATAAGCCTTCAGGACATTCACACATGCTGTTAAAAGAAAAAAATCCGGCCTCCTCCTTCCCCTTCAGCCGGCCATTCCATCTCCAGAATTGGTGAATTTTATAGAAGTTTTATCACATCAAAAATTCCTATCATGTAGGTGAAAGATAGGATAGTGCCTGATGGCCCAGAAAGTACGACGCTCTCAAACGCAATTGGTGTCCATATCTACCTAAATGTGATTCTCCATGAGCCGACTGGGGCGTAGCGCGCCACATTCCTCTTCATCCTACGGAGGCGCGTTCTTCTGGTACCAATATTAGTACACTATTCCTCTTCTTCCTACGACAAATTACCCATTCTTTGCCCACAATGTGAGAAAGAATTAGGGGCACAACGCCAATTCGAACTAAAACACATTCGCAGACTCAACGTGCGACAAACTTCTATATATTCTGGACTATCAGGCTGAGAAAAATGTATTTAACAACATGTATGTAAGCCTTCAGGACATTCACACATGCTGTTAAAAGAAAAAAATCTGGCCTCCTCCTTCCCCTTCAGCCGGCCATTCCATCTCCAGAATTGGTGCATTTTTTATAAGTGTTATCACATCAAAAATTCCTATCATGTAGGTGAAAGATAGGATAGTGCCTGATGGTCCAGAAAGTACAACGCTCTCTAACGGAATTGGTGTCCATATCTACCTAAATGTAATTATCCATGATCCGACTGGGGCGTAGCGCGCCACATTCCTCTTCATCCTACGGAGGCGCGTTCTTCTGGTACCAATATTAGTACACTATTCCTCTTCCTCCTACAAGAAATTACCCATTCTTTGCCCACAATGTGAGAAAGAATTAGGGGCACAACGCCAATTCGAACTAAAACACATTCGCAGACTCAACGTGCGACAAACTTCTATATATTCTGGACTATCAGGCTGAGAAAAATGTATTTAACAACATGTATGTAAGCCTTCAGGACATTCACACATGCTGTTAAAAGAAAAAAATCCGGCCTCCTCCTTCCCCTCAGCCGGCCATTCCATCTCCAGAATTGGTGCATTTTTTATAAGTGTTATCACATCAAAAATTCCTATCATGTAGGTGAAAGATAGGATAGTGCCTGATTGTCCAGAAAGTACAACGCTCTCGAATGGAATTGGTGTCTATATCTACCTAAATGTGATTATCCATGATCCGACGGGGGCGTAGCGCGCCACATTCCTCTTTATCCTATGGAGGCGCGTTCTTCTGGTACCAATATTAGTACATTATTCCTCTTCTTCCTACGACAAATTACCCATTCTTTGCCCACAATGTGAGAAAGAATTAGGGGCACAACGCCAATTTGAACTAAAACACATTTGCCGACTCAACATGCGACAAACTTCTATATATTCTGGACTATCAGGCTGAGAAAAATGTATTTAACAACATGTATATAAGCCTTCAGGACATTCACACATGCTGTTAAAAGAAAAAAATCCGGCCTCCTCCTTCCCCTTCAGCCGGCCATTCCATCTCCAGAATTGGTGAATTTTATAGAAGTTTTATCACATCAAAAATTCCTATCATGTAGGTGAAAGATAGCATAGTGCCTGATGGCCCAGAAAGTACGACGCTCTCAAACGCAATTGGTGTCCATATCTACCTAAATGTGATTCTCCATGAGCCGACTGGGGCGTAGCGCGCCACATTCCTCTTCATCCTACGGAGGCGCGTTCTTCTGGTACCAATATTAGTACACTATTCCTCTTCTTCCTACGACAAATTACCCATTCTTTGCCCACAAAGTGAGAAAGAATTAGGGGCACAACGCCAATTCGAACTAAAACACATTCGCCGACTTAACGTGCGACAAACTTCTTTATATTCTGGACTATCAGGCTGAGAAAAATGTATTTAACAACATATATGTAAGCCTTCAGGACATTCACATATGCTGTTAAAAGAAAAAAATCCGGCCTCCTCCTACCCCTTCAGCCGGCCATTCCATCTCCAGAATTGGTGCATTTTTTAGAAGTGTTATCACATCAAAAATTCCTATCATGTAGGTGAAAGATAGGAAAGTGCCTGATGGCCCAGAAAGTACGACGCTTTCAAACGCAATTGGTGTCCATATCTACCTAAATGTGATTCTCCATGATCTGACTGGGGCGTAGCGCGCCACATTCCTCTTCATCCTATGGAGGCGTGTTCTTCTGGTATCAATATTAGTACACTATTCCTCTTCTTCCTATGAAAAATTACCCGTTATTTGCCCACAATATGAGAAAGAATTAGGGGCACAACGCCAATTCGAACTAAAACACATTCGCCGACTTAACATGAGACAAACTTCTATATATTCTGGACTATCAGGCTGAGAAAAATGTATTTAACAACATGTATGTAAGCCTTCAGGACATTCACCCATGCTGTTAAAAGGAAAAAATCCGGCCTCCTCCTACCCCTTCAGCCGGCCATTCCATCTCCAGAATTGGTGCATTTTTTAGAAGTGTTATCACACCAAAAATTCCTATCATGTAGGTGAAAGATAGTAAAGTGCCTGATGGCCCAGAAAGTACGTCACTCTCGAACGCAATTGGTGTCCATATCTACCTAAATGTGATTCTCCATGATACGACGGGGGCGTAGCGCGCCACATTCCTCTTCATCCTATGGAGGCTCGTTCTTCTGGTACCAATATTAGTACACTATTCCTCTTCTTCCTACGACAAATTACCCATTCTTTGCCCACAACGTGAGAAAGAACTAGGGGCACAACGCCAATTCGAACTAAAACACATTCGCCGACTCAACGTGCGACCAACTTCTATATATTCTGGACTATCAGGCTGAGAAAAATGTATTTAACAACATGTATGTAAGCCTTCAGGACATTCACACATGCTGTTAAAAGAAAAAAATCTGGCCTCCTCCTTTCCCTTCAGCCGGCCATTCCATCTCCAGAATTGGTGCATTTTTTATAAGTGTTATCACATCAAAAATTCCTATCATGTAGGTGAAAGATAGGATAGTGCCTGATGGTCCAGAAAGTACAACGCTCTCTAACGGAATTGGTGTCCATATCTACCTAAATGTAATTATCCATGATCCGACTGGGGCGTAGCGCGCCACATTCCTCTTCATCCTACGGAGGCGCGTTCTTCTGGTACCAATATTAGTACACTATTCCTCTTCCTCCTACAAGAAATTACCCATTCTTTGCCCACAATGTGAGAAAGAATTAGGGGCACAACGCCAATTCGAACTAAAACACATTCGCAGACTCAACGTGCGACAAACTTCTATATATTCTGGACTATCAGGCTGAGAAAAATGTATTTAACAACATGTATGTAAGCCTTCAGGACATTCACACATGCTGTTAAAAGAAAAAAATCCGGCCTCCTCCTTCCCCTCAGCCGGCCATTCCATCTCCAGAATTGGTGCATTTTTTATAAGTGTTATCACATCAAAAATTCCTATCATGTAGGTGAAAGATAGGATAGTGCCTGATGGCCCAGAAAGTACGACGCTCTCAAACGCAATTGGTGTTCATATCTACCTAAATGTGATTCTCCATGAGCCGACTGGGGCGTAGCGCGCCACATTCCTCTTCATCCTACGGAGGCGCGTTCTTCTGGTACCAATATTAGTACACTATTCCTCTTCTTCCTACGACAAATTACCCATTCTTTGCCCACAAAGTGAGAAAGAATTAGGGGCACAACGCCAATTCGAACTAAAACACATTCGCCGACTTAACGTGCGACAAACTTCTTTATATTCTGGACTATCAGGCTGAGAAAAATGTATTTAACAACATATATGTAAGCCTTCAGGACATTCACATATGCTGTTAAAAGAAAAAAATCCGGCCTCCTCCTACCCCTTCAGCCGGCCATTCCATCTCCAGAATTGGTGCATTTTTTAGAAGTGTTATCACATCAAAAATTCCTATCATGTAGGTGAAAGATAGGAAAGTGCCTGATGGCCCAGAAAGTACGACGCTTTCAAACGCAATTGGTGTCCATATCTACCTAAATGTGATTCTCCATGATCTGACTGGGGCGTAGCGCGCCACATTCCTCTTCATCCTATGGAGGCGTGTTCTTCTGGTATCAATATTAGTACACTATTCCTCTTCTTCCTATGAAAAATTACCCGTTATTTGCCCACAATATGAGAAAGAATTAGGGGCACAACGCCAATTCGAACTAAAACACATTCGCCGACTTAACATGAGACAAACTTCTATATATTCTGGACTATCAGGCTGAGAAAAATGTATTTAACAACATGTATGTAAGCCTTCAGGACATTCACCCATGCTGTTAAAAGGAAAAAATCCGGCCTCCTCCTACCCCTTCAGCCGGCCATTCCATCTCCAGAATTGGTGCATTTTTTAGAAGTGTTATCACACCAAAAATTCCTATCATGTAGGTGAAAGATAGTAAAGTGCCTGATGGCCCAGAAAGTACGTCGCTCTCGAACGCAATTGGTGTCCATATCTACCTAAATGTGATTCTCCATGATACGACGGGGGCGTAGCGCGCCACATTCCTCTTCATCCTATGGAGGCTCGTTCTTCTGGTACCAATATTAGTACACTATTCCTCTTCTTCCTACGACAAATTACCCATTCTTTGCCCACAACGTGAGAAAGAACTAGGGGCACAACGCCAATTCGAACTAAAACACATTCGCCGACTCAACGTGCGACCAACTTCTATATATTCTGGACTATCAGGCTGAGAAAAATGTATTTAACAACATGTATGTAAGCCTTCAGGACATTCACACATGCTGTTAAAAGAAAAAAATCCAGCCTCCTCCTACCCCTTCAGCCGGCCATTCCATCTCCAGAATTGGTGCATTTTTTAGAAGTGTTATCACACCAAAAATTCCTATCATGTAGGTGAAAGATAGGAAAGTGCCTGATGGCCCAGAAAGTACGACGCTTTCAAACGCAATTGGTGTCCATATCTACCTAAATGTGATTCTCCATGATCTGACTGGGGCGTAGCGCGCCACATTCCTCTTCATCCTATGGAGGCGTGTTCTTCTGGTATCAATATTAGTACACTATTCCTCTTCTTCCTATGAAAAATGACCCATTATTTGCCCACAATATGAGAAAGAATTAGGGGCACAACGCCAATTCGAACTAAAACACATTCGCCGACTTAACATGAGACAAACTTCTATATATTCTGGACTATCAGGCTGAGAAAAATGTATTTAACAACATGTATGTAAGCCTTCAGGACATTCACCCATGCTGTTAAAAGGAAAAAATCCGGCCTCCTCCTACCCCTTCAGCCGGCCATTCCATCTCCAGAATTGGTGCATTTTTTAGAAGTGTTATCACACCAAAAATTCCTATCATGTAGGTGAAAGATAGGAAAGTGCCTGATGGCCCAGAAAGTACGACGCTCTCGAACGCAATTGGTGTCCATAGCTACCTAAATGTGATTCTCCATGATCCGACTGGGGCGTAGCGCGCCACATTCCTCTTCATCCTACGGAGGCGCATTCTTCTGGTACCAATATTAGTACACTATTCCTCTTCTTCCTACAAGAAATTACCCATTCTTTGCCCACAATGTGAGAAAGAATTAGGGGCACAACGCGAATTCGAACTAAAACACATTTGCCGACACAACGTGCGAGAAACTTCTATATATTCTAGACTATCAGGCTGAGAAAAATGTATTTAACAACATGTATGTAAGCCTTCAGGACATTCACACATGCTGTTATGAGAAAAAAATCCGGCCTCCTCCTACCCCTTCAGCCGGCCATTCCATCTCCAGAATTGGTGAATTTTATAGAAGTTTTATCACATCAAAAATTCCTATCATGTAGGTGAAAGATAGCATAGTGCCTGATGGCCCAGAAAGTACGACGCTCTCAAACGCAATTGGTGTCCATATCTACCTAAATGTGATTCTCCATGAGCCGACTGGGGCGTAGCGCGCCACATTCCTCTTCATCCTACGGAGGCGCGTTCTTCTGGTACCAATATTAGTACACTATTCCTCTTCTTCCTACGACAAATTACCCATTCTTTGCCCACAAAGTGAGAAAGAATTAGGGGCACAACGCCAATTCGAACTAAAACACATTCGCCGACTTAACGTGCGACAAACTTCTTTATATTCTGGACTATCAGGCTGAGAAAAATGTATTTAACAACATATATGTAAGCCTTCAGGACATTCACATATGCTGTTAAAAGAAAAAAATCCGGCCTCCTCCTACCCCTTCAGCCGGCCATTCCATCTCCAGAATTGGTGCATTTTTTAGAAGTGTTATCACATCAAAAATTCCTATCATGTAGGTGAAAGATAGGAAAGTGCCTGATGGCCCAGAAAGTACGACGCTTTCAAACGCAATTGGTGTCCATATCTACCTAAATGTGATTCTCCATGATCTGACTGGGGCGTAGCGCGCCACATTCCTCTTCATCCTATGGAGGCGTGTTCTTCTGGTATCAATATTAGTACACTATTCCTCTTCTTCCTATGAAAAATTACCCGTTATTTGCCCACAATATGAGAAAGAATTAGGGGCACAACGCCAATTCGAACTAAAACACATTCGCCGACTTAACATGAGACAAACTTCTATATATTCTGGACTATCAGGCTGAGAAAAATGTATTTAACAACATGTATGTAAGCCTTCAGGACATTCACCCATGCTGTTAAAAGGAAAAAATCCGGCCTCCTCCTACCCCTTCAGCCGGCCATTCCATCTCCAGAATTGGTGCATTTTTTAGAAGTGTTATCACACCAAAAATTCCTATCATGTAGGTGAAAGATAGTAAAGTGCCTGATGGCCCAGAAAGTACGTCACTCTCGAACGCAATTGGTGTCCATATCTACCTAAATGTGATTCTCCATGATACGACGGGGGCGTAGCGCGCCACATTCCTCTTCATCCTATGGAGGCTCGTTCTTCTGGTACCAATATTAGTACACTATTCCTCTTCTTCCTACGACAAATTACCCATTCTTTGCCCACAACGTGAGAAAGAACTAGGGGCACAACGCCAATTCGAACTAAAACACATTCGCCGACTCAACGTGCGACCAACTTCTATATATTCTGGACTATCAGGCTGAGAAAAATGTATTTAACAACATGTATGTAAGCCTTCAGGACATTCACACATGCTGTTAAAAGAAAAAAATCTGGCCTCCTCCTTTCCCTTCAGCCGGCCATTCCATCTCCAGAATTGGTGCATTTTTTAGAAGTGTTATCACACCAAAAATTCCTATCATGTAGGTGAAAGATAGGAAAGTGCCTGATGGCCCAGAAAGTACGACGCTTTCAAACGCAATTGGTGTCCATATCTACCTAAATGTGATTCTCCATGATCTGACTGGGGCGTAGCGCGCCACATTCCTCTTCATCCTATGGAGGCGTGTTCTTCTGGTATCAATATTAGTACACTATTCCTCTTCTTCCTATGAAAAATGACCCATTATTTGCCCACAATATGAGAAAGAATTAGGGGCACAACGCCAATTCGAACTAAAACACATTCGCCGACTTAACATGAGACAAACTTCTATATATTCTGGACTATCAGGCTGAGAAAAATGTATTTAACAACATGTATGTAAGCCTTCAGGACATTCACCCATGCTGTTAAAAGGAAAAAATCCGGCCTCCTCCTACCCCTTCAGCCGGCCATTCCATCTCCAGAATTGGTGCATTTTTTAGAAGTGTTATCACACCAAAAATTCCTATCATGTAGGTGAAAGATAGGAAAGTGCCTGATGGCCCAGAAAGTACGACGCTCTCGAACGCAATTGGTGTCCATAGCTACCTAAATGTGATTCTCCATGATCCGACTGGGGCGTAGCGCGCCACATTCCTCTTCATCCTACGGAGGCGCATTCTTCTGGTACCAATATTAGTACACTATTCCTCTTCTTCCTACAAGAAATTACCCATTCTTTGCCCACAATGTGAGAAAGAATTAGGGGCACAACGCGAATTCGAACTAAAACACATTTGCCGACACAACGTGCGAGAAACTTCTATATATTCTAGACTATCAGGCTGAGAAAAATGTATTTAACAACATGTATGTAAGCCTTCAGGACATTCACACATGCTGTTAAAAGAAACAAATCCGGCCTCCTCCTACCCCTTCAGCCGGCCATTCCATCTCCAGAATTGGTGCATTTTTTAGAAGTGTTATCACACCAAAAATTCCTATCATGTAGGTGATAGATAGTAAAGTGCCTGATGGCCCAGAAAGTACGTCGCTCTCGAACGCAATTGGTGTCCATATCTACCTAAATGTGATTCTCCATGATACGACGGGGGCGTAGCGCGCCACATTCCTCTTCATCCTATGGAGGCTCGTTCTTCTGGTACCAATATTAGTACACTATTCCTCTTCTTCCTATGAAAAATTACCCGTTATTTGCCCACAATATGAGAAAGAATTAGGGGCACAACGCCAATTCGAACTAAAACACATTCGCCGACTTAACATGAGACAAACTTCTATATATTCTGGACTATCAGGCTGAGAAAAATGTATTTAACAACATGTATGTAAGCCTTCAGGACATTCACCCATGCTGTTAAAAGGAAAAAATCCGGCCTCCTCCTACCCCTTCAGCCGGCCATTCCATCTCCAGAATTGGTGCATTTTTTAGAAGTGTTATCACACCAAAAATTCCTATCATGTAGGTGAAAGATAGTAAAGTGCCTGATGGCCCAGAAAGTACGTCACTCTCGAACGCAATTGGTGTCCATATCTACCTAAATGTGATTCTCCATGATACGACGGGGGCGTAGCGCGCCACATTCCTCTTCATCCTATGGAGGCTCGTTCTTCTGGTACCAATATTAGTACACTATTCCTCTTCTTCCTACGACAAATTACCCATTCTTTGCCCACAACGTGAGAAAGAACTAGGGGCACAACGCCAATTCGAACTAAAACACATTCGCCGACTCAACGTGCGACCAACTTCTATATATTCTGGACTATCAGGCTGAGAAAAATGTATTTAACAACATGTATGTAAGCCTTCAGGACATTCACACATGCTGTTAAAAGAAAAAAATCTGGCCTCCTCCTTTCCCTTCAGCCGGCCATTCCATCTCCAGAATTGGTGCATTTTTTATAAGTGTTATCACATCAAAAATTCCTATCATGTAGGTGAAAGATAGGATAGTGCCTGATGGTCCAGAAAGTACAACGCTCTCTAACGGAATTGGTGTCCATATCTACCTAAATGTAATTATCCATGATCCGACTGGGGCGTAGCGCGCCACATTCCTCTTCATCCTACGGAGGCGCGTTCTTCTGGTACCAATATTAGTACACTATTCCTCTTCCTCCTACAAGAAATTACCCATTCTTTGCCCACAATGTGAGAAAGAATTAGGGGCACAACGCCAATTCGAACTAAAACACATTCGCAGACTCAACGTGCGACAAACTTCTATATATTCTGGACTATCAGGCTGAGAAAAATGTATTTAACAACATGTATGTAAGCCTTCAGGACATTCACACATGCTGTTAAAAGAAAAAAATCCGGCCTCCTCCTTCCCCTCAGCCGGCCATTCCATCTCCAGAATTGGTGCATTTTTTATAAGTGTTATCACATCAAAAATTCCTATCATGTAGGTGAAAGATAGGATAGTGCCTGATGGCCCAGAAAGTACGACGCTCTCAAACGCAATTGGTGTTCATATCTACCTAAATGTGATTCTCCATGAGCCGACTGGGGCGTAGCGCGCCACATTCCTCTTCATCCTACGGAGGCGCGTTCTTCTGGTACCAATATTAGTACACTATTCCTCTTCTTCCTACGACAAATTACCCATTCTTTGCCCACAAAGTGAGAAAGAATTAGGGGCACAACGCCAATTCGAACTAAAACACATTCGCCGACTTAACGTGCGACAAACTTCTTTATATTCTGGACTATCAGGCTGAGAAAAATGTATTTAACAACATATATGTAAGCCTTCAGGACATTCACATATGCTGTTAAAAGAAAAAAATCCGGCCTCCTCCTACCCCTTCAGCCGGCCATTCCATCTCCAGAATTGGTGCATTTTTTAGAAGTGTTATCACATCAAAAATTCCTATCATGTAGGTGAAAGATAGGAAAGTGCCTGATGGCCCAGAAAGTACGACGCTTTCAAACGCAATTGGTGTCCATATCTACCTAAATGTGATTCTCCATGATCTGACTGGGGCGTAGCGCGCCACATTCCTCTTCATCCTATGGAGGCGTGTTCTTCTGGTATCAATATTAGTACACTATTCCTCTTCTTCCTATGAAAAATTACCCGTTATTTGCCCACAATATGAGAAAGAATTAGGGGCACAACGCCAATTCGAACTAAAACACATTCGCCGACTTAACATGAGACAAACTTCTATATATTCTGGACTATCAGGCTGAGAAAAATGTATTTAACAACATGTATGTAAGCCTTCAGGACATTCACCCATGCTGTTAAAAGGAAAAAATCCGGCCTCCTCCTACCCCTTCAGCCGGCCATTCCATCTCCAGAATTGGTGCATTTTTTAGAAGTGTTATCACACCAAAAATTCCTATCATGTAGGTGAAAGATAGTAAAGTGCCTGATGGCCCAGAAAGTACGTCGCTCTCGAACGCAATTGGTGTCCATATCTACCTAAATGTGATTCTCCATGATACGACGGGGGCGTAGCGCGCCACATTCCTCTTCATCCTATGGAGGCTCGTTCTTCTGGTACCAATATTAGTACACTATTCCTCTTCTTCCTACGACAAATTACCCATTCTTTGCCCACAACGTGAGAAAGAACTAGGGGCACAACGCCAATTCGAACTAAAACACATTCGCCGACTCAACGTGCGACCAACTTCTATATATTCTGGACTATCAGGCTGAGAAAAATGTATTTAACAACATGTATGTAAGCCTTCAGGACATTCACACATGCTGTTAAAAGAAAAAAATCCAGCCTCCTCCTACCCCTTCAGCCGGCCATTCCATCTCCAGAATTGGTGCATTTTTTAGAAGTGTTATCACACCAAAAATTCCTATCATGTAGGTGAAAGATAGGAAAGTGCCTGATGGCCCAGAAAGTACGACGCTTTCAAACGCAATTGGTGTCCATATCTACCTAAATGTGATTCTCCATGATCTGACTGGGGCGTAGCGCGCCACATTCCTCTTCATCCTATGGAGGCGTGTTCTTCTGGTATCAATATTAGTACACTATTCCTCTTCTTCCTATGAAAAATGACCCATTATTTGCCCACAATATGAGAAAGAATTAGGGGCACAACGCCAATTCGAACTAAAACACATTCGCCGACTTAACATGAGACAAACTTCTATATATTCTGGACTATCAGGCTGAGAAAAATGTATTTAACAACATGTATGTAAGCCTTCAGGACATTCACCCATGCTGTTAAAAGGAAAAAATCCGGCCTCCTCCTACCCCTTCAGCCGGCCATTCCATCTCCAGAATTGGTGCATTTTTTAGAAGTGTTATCACACCAAAAATTCCTATCATGTAGGTGAAAGATAGGAAAGTGCCTGATGGCCCAGAAAGTACGACGCTCTCGAACGCAATTGGTGTCCATAGCTACCTAAATGTGATTCTCCATGATCCGACTGGGGCGTAGCGCGCCACATTCCTCTTCATCCTACGGAGGCGCATTCTTCTGGTACCAATATTAGTACACTATTCCTCTTCTTCCTACAAGAAATTACCCATTCTTTGCCCACAATGTGAGAAAGAATTAGGGGCACAACGCGAATTCGAACTAAAACACATTTGCCGACACAACGTGCGAGAAACTTCTATATATTCTAGACTATCAGGCTGAGAAAAATGTATTTAACAACATGTATGTAAGCCTTCAGGACATTCACACATGCTGTTATGAGAAAAAAATCCGGCCTCCTCCTACCCCTTCAGCCGGCCATTCCATCTCCAGAATTGGTGAATTTTATAGAAGTTTTATCACATCAAAAATTCCTATCATGTAGGTGAAAGATAGCATAGTGCCTGATGGCCCAGAAAGTACGACGCTCTCAAACGCAATTGGTGTCCATATCTACCTAAATGTGATTCTCCATGAGCCGACTGGGGCGTAGCGCGCCACATTCCTCTTCATCCTACGGAGGCGCGTTCTTCTGGTACCAATATTAGTACACTATTCCTCTTCTTCCTACGACAAATTACCCATTCTTTGCCCACAAAGTGAGAAAGAATTAGGGGCACAACGCCAATTCGAACTAAAACACATTCGCCGACTTAACGTGCGACAAACTTCTTTATATTCTGGACTATCAGGCTGAGAAAAATGTATTTAACAACATATATGTAAGCCTTCAGGACATTCACATATGCTGTTAAAAGAAAAAAATCCGGCCTCCTCCTACCCCTTCAGCCGGCCATTCCATCTCCAGAATTGGTGCATTTTTTAGAAGTGTTATCACATCAAAAATTCCTATCATGTAGGTGAAAGATAGGAAAGTGCCTGATGGCCCAGAAAGTACGACGCTTTCAAACGCAATTGGTGTCCATATCTACCTAAATGTGATTCTCCATGATCTGACTGGGGCGTAGCGCGCCACATTCCTCTTCATCCTATGGAGGCGTGTTCTTCTGGTATCAATATTAGTACACTATTCCTCTTCTTCCTATGAAAAATTACCCGTTATTTGCCCACAATATGAGAAAGAATTAGGGGCACAACGCCAATTCGAACTAAAACACATTCGCCGACTTAACATGAGACAAACTTCTATATATTCTGGACTATCAGGCTGAGAAAAATGTATTTAACAACATGTATGTAAGCCTTCAGGACATTCACCCATGCTGTTAAAAGGAAAAAATCCGGCCTCCTCCTACCCCTTCAGCCGGCCATTCCATCTCCAGAATTGGTGCATTTTTTAGAAGTGTTATCACACCAAAAATTCCTATCATGTAGGTGAAAGATAGTAAAGTGCCTGATGGCCCAGAAAGTACGTCACTCTCGAACGCAATTGGTGTCCATATCTACCTAAATGTGATTCTCCATGATACGACGGGGGCGTAGCGCGCCACATTCCTCTTCATCCTATGGAGGCTCGTTCTTCTGGTACCAATATTAGTACACTATTCCTCTTCTTCCTACGACAAATTACCCATTCTTTGCCCACAACGTGAGAAAGAACTAGGGGCACAACGCCAATTCGAACTAAAACACATTCGCCGACTCAACGTGCGACCAACTTCTATATATTCTGGACTATCAGGCTGAGAAAAATGTATTTAACAACATGTATGTAAGCCTTCAGGACATTCACACATGCTGTTAAAAGAAAAAAATCCGGCCTCCTCCTTCCCCTCAGCCGGCCATTCCATCTCCAGAATTGGTGCATTTTTTATAAGTGTTATCACATCAAAAATTCCTATCATGTAGGTGAAAGATAGGATAGTGCCTGATGGCCCAGAAAGTACGACGCTCTCAAACGCAATTGGTGTTCATATCTACCTAAATGTGATTCTCCATGAGCCGACTGGGGCGTAGCGCGCCACATTCCTCTTCATCCTACGGAGGCGCGTTCTTCTGGTACCAATATTAGTACACTATTCCTCTTCTTCCTACGACAAATTACCCATTCTTTGCCCACAAAGTGAGAAAGAATTAGGGGCACAACGCCAATTCGAACTAAAACACATTCGCCGACTTAACGTGCGACAAACTTCTTTATATTCTGGACTATCAGGCTGAGAAAAATGTATTTAACAACATATATGTAAGCCTTCAGGACATTCACATATGCTGTTAAAAGAAAAAAATCCGGCCTCCTCCTACCCCTTCAGCCGGCCATTCCATCTCCAGAATTGGTGCATTTTTTAGAAGTGTTATCACATCAAAAATTCCTATCATGTAGGTGAAAGATAGGAAAGTGCCTGATGGCCCAGAAAGTACGACGCTTTCAAACGCAATTGGTGTCCATATCTACCTAAATGTGATTCTCCATGATCTGACTGGGGCGTAGCGCGCCACATTCCTCTTCATCCTATGGAGGCGTGTTCTTCTGGTATCAATATTAGTACACTATTCCTCTTCTTCCTATGAAAAATGACCCATTATTTGCCCACAATATGAGAAAGAATTAGGGGCACAACGCCAATTCGAACTAAAACACATTCGCCGACTTAACATGAGACAAACTTCTATATATTCTGGACTATCAGGCTGAGAAAAATGTATTTAACAACATGTATGTAAGCCTTCAGGACATTCACCCATGCTGTTAAAAGGAAAAAATCCGGCCTCCTCCTACCCCTTCAGCCGGCCATTCCATCTCCAGAATTGGTGCATTTTTTAGAAGTGTTATCACACCAAAAATTCCTATCATGTAGGTGAAAGATAGGAAAGTGCCTGATGGCCCAGAAAGTACGACGCTCTCGAACGCAATTGGTGTCCATAGCTACCTAAATGTGATTCTCCATGATCCGACTGGGGCGTAGCGCGCCACATTCCTCTTCATCCTACGGAGGCGCATTCTTCTGGTACCAATATTAGTACACTATTCCTCTTCTTCCTACAAGAAATTACCCATTCTTTGCCCACAATGTGAGAAAGAATTAGGGGCACAACGCGAATTCGAACTAAAACACATTTGCCGACACAACGTGCGAGAAACTTCTATATATTCTAGACTATCAGGCTGAGAAAAATGTATTTAACAACATGTATGTAAGCCTTCAGGACATTCACACATGCTGTTAAAAGAAACAAATCCGGCCTCCTCCTACCCCTTCAGCCGGCCATTCCATCTCCAGAATTGGTGCATTTTTTAGAAGTGTTATCACACCAAAAATTCCTATCATGTAGGTGATAGATAGTAAAGTGCCTGATGGCCCAGAAAGTACGTCGCTCTCGAACGCAATTGGTGTCCATATCTACCTAAATGTGATTCTCCATGATACGACGGGGGCGTAGCGCGCCACATTCCTCTTCATCCTATGGAGGCTCGTTCTTCTGGTACCAATATTAGTACACTATTCCTCTTCATCCTACGACAAATTACCCATTCTTTGCCCACAATGTGAGAAAGAATTAGGGGCACAACGCCAATTCGAACTAAAACACATTCGCCGACTCAATGTGCGACAAACTTCTATATATTCTGGACTATCAGGCTGAGTAAAATGTATTTAACAACATGTATGTAAGCCTTCAGGACATTCACGTATGCTGTTAAAATAAAAAAATCCGGCCTCCTCCTACCCCTTCAGTCGGCCATTCCATCTGCGGAATTGGTGCATTTTTTAGAAGTGTTATCACATCAAAAATTCCTATCATGTAGGTGAAAGATAGGATAGTGCCTGATGGTCCAGAAAGTACAACGCTCTCGAACGCAATTGGTGTCCATATCTACCTAAATGTGATTCTCCATGATCTGACTGGGGCGTAGCGCGCCACATTCCTCTTCATCATATGGAGGCGTGTTCTTCTGGTACCAATATTAGTACACTATTCCTCTTCTTCCTATGAAAAATGACCCATTATTTGCCCACAATGTGAGAAAGAATTAGGGGCACAACGCCAATTCGAACCAAAACCCATTCGCCGACTCAACGTGCGACAAACTTCTATATATTCTGGACTATCAGGCTGAGAAAAATGTATTTAACAACATGTATGTAAGCCTTCAGGACATTCACACATGCTGTTAAAAGAAAAAAATCCGGCCTCCTCCTACCCCTTCAGCCAGCCATTACATCTCCATAATTGGTGCATTTTTTAGAAGTGTTATCACACCAAAAATTCCTATCATGTAGGTTAAAGATAGGAAAGTGCCTGATGGCCCAGAAAGTACGACGATCTCGAACGCAATTGGTGTCCATATCTACCTAAATGTGATTCTCCATGATACGACAGGGGCGTAGCGCGCCACAGTCCTCTTCATCCTATGGAGGCGCGTTATTCTGGTACCAATATTAGTACACTATTCCTCTTCTTCCTATGACAAATTACCCAATCTTTGCCCACAATGTGAGAAAGAATTAGGGGCACAACGCCAATTCGAACTAAAACACATTTGCCGACTCAACGTGCGACAAACTTCTTTATATTCTGGACTATCAGGCTGAGAAAAATGTATTTAACAACAACATATATGTAAGCCTTCATGACATTCACATATGCTGTTAAAAGAAAAAAATCCGGCCTCCTCCTACCCCTTCAGCCGGCCATTCCATCTCCAGAATTGGTGCATTTTTTAGAAGTGTTATCACACCAAAAATTCCTATCATGTAGGTGAAAGATAGTAAAGTGCCTGATGGCCCAGAAAGTACGTCGCTCTCGAACGCAATTGGTGTCCATATCTACCTAAATGTGATTCTCCATGATACGACGGGGGCGTAGCGCGCCACATTCCTCTTCATCCTATGGAGGCTCGTTCTTCTGGTACCAATATTAGTACACTATTCCTCTTCTTCCTACGACAAAATACCCATTCTTTGCCCACAATGTGAGAAAGAATTAGGGGCACAACGCCAATTCGAACTAAAACACATTCGCTGACTCAATGTGCGACAAACTTCTATATATTCTGGACTATCAGGCTGAGAAAAATGTATTTAACAACATGTATGTAAGCCTTCAGGACATTCACACATGCTGTTAAAAGAAAAAAATCCGGCCTCCTCCTGCCCCTTCAGCCGGCCATTCCATCTCCAGAATTGGTGCATTTTTTAGAAGTGTTATCACACCAAAAATTCCTATCATGTAGGTGAAAGATAGGAAAGTGCCTGATGGCCCAGAAAGTACGACGCTCTCGAACGCAATTGGTGTCCATAGCTACCTAAATGTGATTCTCCATGATCCGACTGGGGCGTAGCGCGCCACATTCCTCTTCATCCTACGGAGGCGCATTCTTCTGGTACCAATATTAGTACACTATTCCTCTTCTTCCTACAAGAAATTACCCATTCTTTGCCCACAATGTGAGAAAGAATTAGGGGCACAACGCGAATTCGAACTAAAACACATTTGCCGACACAACGTGCGAGAAACTTCTATATATTCTAGACTATCAGGCTGAGAAAAATGTATTTAACAACATGTATGTAAGCCTTCAGGACATTCACACATGCTGTTAAAAGAAACAAATCCGGCCTCCTCCTACCCCTTCAGCCGGCCATTCCATCTCCAGAATTGGTGCATTTTTTAGAAGTGTTATCACACCAAAAATTCCTATCATGTAGGTGATAGATAGTAAAGTGCCTGATGGCCCAGAAAGTACGTCGCTCTCGAACGCAATTGGTGTCCATATCTACCTAAATGTGATTCTCCATGATACGACGGGGGCGTAGCGCGCCACATTCCTCTTCATCCTATGGAGGCTCGTTCTTCTGGTACCAATATTAGTACACTATTCCTCTTCATCCTACGACAAATTACCCATTCTTTGCCCACAATGTGAGAAAGAATTAGGGGCACAACGCCAATTCGAACTAAAACACATTCGCCGACTCAATGTGCGACAAACTTCTATATATTCTGGACTATCAGGCTGAGTAAAATGTATTTAACAACATGTATGTAAGCCTTCAGGACATTCACGTATGCTGTTAAAATAAAAAAATCCGGCCTCCTCCTACCCCTTCAGTCGGCCATTCCATCTGCGGAATTGGTGCATTTTTTAGAAGTGTTATCACATCAAAAATTCCTATCATGTAGGTGAAAGATAGGATAGTGCCTGATGGTCCAGAAAGTACAACGCTCTCGAACGCAATTGGTGTCCATATCTACCTAAATGTGATTCTCCATGATCTGACTGGGGCGTAGCGCGCCACATTCCTCTTCATCATATGGAGGCGTGTTCTTCTGGTACCAATATTAGTACACTATTCCTCTTCTTCCTATGAAAAATGACCCATTATTTGCCCACAATGTGAGAAAGAATTAGGGGCACAACGCCAATTCGAACCAAAACCCATTCGCCGACTCAACGTGCGACAAACTTCTATATATTCTGGACTATCAGGCTGAGAAAAATGTATTTAACAACATGTATGTAAGCCTTCAGGACATTCACACATGCTGTTAAAAGAAAAAAATCCGGCCTCCTCCTACCCCTTCAGCCAGCCATTACATCTCCATAATTGGTGCATTTTTTAGAAGTGTTATCACACCAAAAATTCCTATCATGTAGGTTAAAGATAGGAAAGTGCCTGATGGCCCAGAAAGTACGACGATCTCGAACGCAATTGGTGTCCATATCTACCTAAATGTGATTCTCCATGATACGACAGGGGCGTAGCGCGCCACAGTCCTCTTCATCCTATGGAGGCGCGTTATTCTGGTACCAATATTAGTACACTATTCCTCTTCTTCCTATGACAAATTACCCAATCTTTGCCCACAATGTGAGAAAGAATTAGGGGCACAACGCCAATTCGAACTAAAACACATTTGCCGACTCAACGTGCGACAAACTTCTTTATATTCTGGACTATCAGGCTGAGAAAAATGTATTTAACAACAACATATATGTAAGCCTTCATGACATTCACATATGCTGTTAAAAGAAAAAAATCCGGCCTCCTCCTACCCCTTCAGCCGGCCATTCCATCTCCAGAATTGGTGCATTTTTTAGAAGTGTTATCACACCAAAAATTCCTATCATGTAGGTGAAAGATAGTAAAGTGCCTGATGGCCCAGAAAGTACGTCGCTCTCGAACGCAATTGGTGTCCATATCTACCTAAATGTGATTCTCCATGATACGACGGGGGCGTAGCGCGCCACATTCCTCTTCATCCTATGGAGGCTCGTTCTTCTGGTACCAATATTAGTACACTATTCCTCTTCTTCCTACGACAAAATACCCATTCTTTGCCCACAATGTGAGAAAGAATTAGGGGCACAACGCCAATTCGAACTAAAACACATTCGCTGACTCAATGTGCGACAAACTTCTATATATTCTGGACTATCAGGCTGAGAAAAATGTATTTAACAACATGTATGTAAGCCTT
This sequence comes from Rhinoderma darwinii, assembly GCF_050947455.1. Lineage (NCBI taxonomy): Eukaryota > Metazoa > Chordata > Amphibia > Anura > Rhinodermatidae > Rhinoderma > Rhinoderma darwinii. The sequence goes on along the minus strand of NC_134688.1, from coordinate 182,048,445 downwards.
CAGGACATTCACACATGCTGTTAAAAGAAAAAAATCCGGCCTCCTCCTGCCCCTTCAGCCGGCCATTCCATCTCCAGAATTGGTGCATTTTTTAGAAGTGTTATCACACCAAAAATTCCTATCATGTAGGTGAAAGATAGGAAAGTGCCTGATGGCCCAGAAAGTACGACGCTTTCAAACGCAATTGGTGTCCATATCTACCTAAATGTGATTCTCCATGATCTGACTGGGGCGTAGCGCGCCACATTCCTCTTCATCCTATGGAGGCGTGTTCTTCTGGTATCAATATTAGTACACTATTCCTCTTCTTCCTATGAAAAATGACCCATTATTTGCCCACAATATGAGAAAGAATTAGGGGCACAACGCCAATTCGAACTAAAACACATTCGCCGACTTAACATGAGACAAACTTCTATATATTCTGGACTATCAGGCTGAGAAAAATGTATTTAACAACATGTATGTAAGCCTTCAGGACATTCACCCATGCTGTTAAAAGGAAAAAATCCGGCCTCCTCCTACCCCTTCAGCCGGCCATTCCATCTCCAGAATTGGTGCATTTTTTAGAAGTGTTATCACACCAAAAATTCCTATCATGTAGGTGAAAGATAGGAAAGTGCCTGATGGCCCAGAAAGTACGACGCTCTCGAACGCAATTGGTGTCCATAGCTACCTAAATGTGATTCTCCATGATCCGACTGGGGCGTAGCGCGCCACATTCCTCTTCATCCTACGGAGGCGCATTCTTCTGGTACCAATATTAGTACACTATTCCTCTTCTTCCTACAAGAAATTACCCATTCTTTGCCCACAATGTGAGAAAGATTTAGGGGCACAACGCCAATTCGAACTAAAACACATTTGCCGACACAACGTGCGAGAAACTTCTATATATTCTAGACTATCAGGCTGAGAAAAATGTATTTAACAACATGTATGTAAGCCTTCAGGACATTCACACATGCTGTTAAAAGAAACAAATCCGGCCTCCTCCTACCCCTTCAGCCGGCCATTCCATCTCCAGAATTGGTGCATTTTTTAGAAGTGTTATCACACCAAAAATTCCTATCATGTAGGTGATAGATAGTAAAGTGCCTGATGGCCCAGAAAGTACGTCGCTCTCGAACGCAATTGGTGTCCATATCTACCTAAATGTGATTCTCCATGATATGACGGGGGCGTAGCGCGCCACATTCCTCTTCATCCTATGGAGGCTCGTTCTTCTGGTACCAATATTAGTACACTATTCCTCTTCATCCTACGACAAATTACCCATTCTTTGCCCACAATGTGAGAAAGAATTAGGGGCACAACGCCAATTCGAACTAAAACACATTCGCCGACTCAATGTGCGACAAACTTCTATATATTCTGGACTATCAGGCTGAGTAAAATGTATTTAACAACATGTATGTAAGCCTTCAGGACATTCACGTATGCTGTTAAAATAAAAAAATCCGGCCTCCTCCTACCCCTTCAGTCGGCCATTCCATCTGCGGAATTGGTGCATTTTTTAGAAGTGTTATCACATCAAAAATTCCTATCATGTAGGTGAAAGATAGGATAGTGCCTGATGGTCCAGAAAGTACAACGCTCTCGAACGCAATTGGTGTCCATATCTACCTAAATGTGATTCTCCATGATCTGACTGGGGCGTAGCGCGCCACATTCCTCTTCATCATATGGAGGCGTGTTCTTCTGGTACCAATATTAGTACACTATTCCTCTTCTTCCTATGAAAAATGACCCATTATTTGCCCACAATATGAGAAAGAATTAGGGGCACAACGCCAATTCGAACTAAAACACATTCGCCGACTTAACATGAGACAAACTTCTATATATTCTGGACTATCAGGCTGAGAAAAATGTATTTAACAACATGTATGTAAGCCTTCAGGACATTCACACATGCTGTTAAAAGAAAAAAATCCGGCCTCCTCCTGCCCCTTCAGCCGGCCATTCCATCTCCAGAATTGGTGCATTTTTTAGAAGTGTTATCACACCAAAAATTCCTATCATGTAGGTGAAAGATAGGAAAGTGCCTGATGGCCCAGAAAGTACGACGCTCTCGAACGCAATTGGTGTCCATATCTACCTAAATGTGATTCTCCATGATCCGACTGGGGCGTAGCGCACCACATTCCTCTTCATCCTATGGAGGCACGTTCTTCTGGTACCAATATTAGTACACTATTCCTCTTCTTCTTACAACAAATTACCCATTCTTTGCCCACAATGTGAGAAAGAATTAGGGGCACAACGCCAATTCGAACTAAAACACATTTGGCGACTCAACATGCAACAAACTTCTATATATTCTGGACTATCAGGCTGACAAAAATGTATTTAACAACATGTATGTAAACCTTCAGGATATTCACACATGCTGTTAAAAGAAAAAAAAAACGGTCTCCTCCTTCCCCTTCAGCCGGCCAATCCATCTCCAGAATTGGTGCCTTTTTTAGAAGTGTTATCACATCAAAAATTCCTATCATGTAGGTGTAAGATAGGATAGTGCCTGATGGCCTAGAATGTACGACGCTCTCGAACGCAATTGGTGTCCATATCTACCTAAATGTGATTCTCCATGATCTGACTGGGGCGTATCGCGCCACATTCCTCTTCATCCTATGGAGGCGCTTTCTTCTGGTACCAATATTAGTACACTATTCCTCTTCTTCCTACAACAAATTACCCATTCTTTGCCCACAATGTGAAAAAGAATTAGGGGCACAACACCATTTCGAATTGAAACACATTCGCCGACAGAACATGCGACAAACTTCTGTATATTCTGGACTATCAGGCTGAGAAAAATGTATTTAACAACATGTATGTAAGCCTTCAGGACATTCACACATGCTGTTAAAAGAAAAAAATCTGTCCTCCTCCTACCCCTTCAGCCGGCCAATCCATCTCCAGAATTGGTGCATTTTTTAGAAGTGTTATCACACCAAAAATTCCTATCATGTAGGTGAAAGATAGGAAAGTGCCTGATGGCCCAGAAAGTACGACGCTTTCAAACGCAATTGGTGTCCATATCTACCTAAATGTGATTCTCCATGATCTGACTGGGGCGTAGCGCGCCACATTCCTCTTCATCCTATGGAGGCGTGTTCTTCTGGTATCAATATTAGTACACTATTCCTCTTCTTCCTATGAAAAATGACCCATTATTTGCCCACAATATGAGAAAGAATTAGGGGCACAACGCCAATTCGAACTAAAACACATTCGCCGACTTAACATGAGACAAACTTCTATATATTCTGGACTATCAGGCTGAGAAAAATGTATTTAACAACATGTATGTAAGCCTTCAGGACATTCACCCATGCTGTTAAAAGGAAAAAATCCGGCCTCCTCCTACCCCTTCAGCCGGCCATTCCATCTCCAGAATTGGTGCATTTTTTAGAAGTGTTATCACACCAAAAATTCCTATCATGTAGGTGAAAGATAGGAAAGTGCCTGATGGCCCAGAAAGTACGACGCTCTCGAACGCAATTGGTGTCCATAGCTACCTAAATGTGATTCTCCATGATCCGACTGGGGCGTAGCGCGCCACATTCCTCTTCATCCTACGGAGGCGCATTCTTCTGGTACCAATATTAGTACACTATTCCTCTTCTTCCTACAAGAAATTACCCATTCTTTGCCCACAATGTGAGAAAGATTTAGGGGCACAACGCCAATTCGAACTAAAACACATTTGCCGACACAACGTGCGAGAAACTTCTATATATTCTAGACTATCAGGCTGAGAAAAATGTATTTAACAACATGTATGTAAGCCTTCAGGACATTCACACATGCTGTTAAAAGAAACAAATCCGGCCTCCTCCTACCCCTTCAGCCGGCCATTCCATCTCCAGAATTGGTGCATTTTTTAGAAGTGTTATCACACCAAAAATTCCTATCATGTAGGTGATAGATAGTAAAGTGCCTGATGGCCCAGAAAGTACGTCGCTCTCGAACGCAATTGGTGTCCATATCTACCTAAATGTGATTCTCCATGATATGACGGGGGCGTAGCGTGCCACATTCCTCTTCATCCTATGGAGGCTCGTTCTTCTGGTACCAATATTAGTACACTATTCCTCTTCATCCTACGACAAATTACCCATTCTTTGCCCACAATGTGAGAAAGAATTAGGGGCACAACGCCAATTCGAACTAAAACACATTCGCCGACTCAATGTGCGACAAACTTCTATATATTCTGGACTATCAGGCTGAGTAAAATGTATTTAACAACATGTATGTAAGCCTTCAGGACATTCACGTATGCTGTTAAAATAAAAAAATCCGGCCTCCTCCTACCCCTTCAGTCGGCCATTCCATCTGCGGAATTGGTGCATTTTTTAGAAGTGTTATCACATCAAAAATTCCTATCATGTAGGTGAAAGATAGGATAGTGCCTGATGGTCCAGAAAGTACAACGCTCTCGAACGCAATTGGTGTCCATATCTACCTAAATGTGATTCTCCATGATCTGACTGGGGCGTAGCGCGCCACATTCCTCTTCATCATATGGAGGCGTGTTCTTCTGGTACCAATATTAGTACACTATTCCTCTTCTTCCTATGAAAAATGACCCATTATTTGCCCACAATATGAGAAAGAATTAGGGGCACAACGCCAATTCGAACTAAAACACATTCGCCGACTTAACATGAGACAAACTTCTATATATTCTGGACTATCAGGCTGAGAAAAATTTATTTAAAAACATGTATGTAAGCCTTCAGGACATTCACACATGCTGTTAAAAGAAAAAAATCCGGCCTCCTCCTACCCCTTCAGCCGGCCATTCCATCTCCAGAATTGGTGCATTTTTTAGAAGTGTTATCACACCAAAAATTCCTATCATGTAGGTGAAAGATAGGAAAGTGCCTGATGGCCCAGAAAGTACGACGCTTTCAAACGCAATTGGTGACCATATCTACCTAAATGTGATTCTCCATGATCTGACTGGGGCGTAGCGCGCCACATTCCTCTTCATCCTATGGAGGCGTGTTCTTCTGGTATCAATATTAGTACACTATTCCTCTTCTTCCTATGAAAAATGACCCATTATTTGCCCACAATATGAGAAAGAATTAGGGGCACAACGCCAATTCGAACTAAAACACATTCGCCGACTTAACATGAGACAAACTTCTATATATTCTGGACTATCAGGCTGAGAAAAATGTATTTAACAACATGTATGTAAGCCTTCAGGACATTCACACATGCTGTTAAAAGAAAAAAATCCGGCCTCCTCCTACCCCTTCAGCCAGCCATTACATCTCCATAATTGGTGCATTTTTTAGAAGTGTTATCACACCAAAAATTCCTATCATGTAGGTTAAAGATAGGAAAGTGCCTGATGGCCCAGAAAGTACGACGATCTCGAACGCAATTGGTGTCCATATCTACCTAAATGTGATTCTCCATGATACGACGGGGGCGTAGCGCGCCACAGTCCTCTTCATCCTATGGAGGCGCGTTATTCTGGTACCAATATTAGTACACTATTCCTCTTCTTCCTATGACAAATTACCCAATCTTTGCCCACAATGTGAGAAAGAATTAGGGGCACAACGCCAATTCGAACTAAAACACATTTGCCGACTCAACGTGCGACAAACTTCTTTATATTCTGGACTATCAGGCTGAGAAAAATGTATTTAACAACAACATATATGTAAGCCTTCATGACATTCACATATGCTGTTAAAAGAAAAAAATCCGGCCTCCTCCTACCCCTTCAGCCGGCCATTCCATCTCCAGAATTGGTGCATTTTTTAGAAGTGTTATCACACCAAAAATTCCTATCATGTAGGTGAAAGATAGGAAAGTGCCTGATGGCCCAGAAAGTACGACGCTCTCGAACGCAATTGGTGTCCATAGCTACCTAAATGTGATTCTCCATGATCCGACTGGGGCGTAGCGCGCCACATTCCTCTTCATCCTACGGAGGCGTGTTCTTCTGGTATCAATATTAGTACACTATTCCTCTTCTTCCTATGAAAAATGACCCATTATTTGCCCACAATATGAGAAAGAATTAGGGGCACAACGCCAATTCGAACTAAAACACATTCGCCGACTTAACATGAGACAAACTTCTATATATTCTGGACTATCAGGCTGAGAAAAATGTATTTAACAACATGTATGTAAGCCTTCAGGACATTCACCCATGCTGTTAAAAGGAAAAAATCCGGCCTCCTCCTACCCCTTCAGCCGGCCATTCCATCTCCAGAATTGGTGCATTTTTTAGAAGTGTTATCACACCAAAAATTCCTATCATGTAGGTGAAAGATAGGAAAGTGCCTGATGGCCCAGAAAGTACGACGCTCTCGAACGCAATTGGTGTCCATAGCTACCTAAATGTGATTCTCCATGATCCGACTGGGGCGTAGCGCGCCACATTCCTCTTCATCCTACGGAGGCGCATTCTTCTGGTACCAATATTAGTACACTATTCCTCTTCTTCCTACAAGAAATTACCCATTCTTTGCCCACAATGTGAGAAAGATTTAGGGGCACAACGCCAATTCGAACTAAAACACATTTGCCGACACAACGTGCGAGAAACTTCTATATATTCTAGACTATCAGGCTGAGAAAAATGTATTTAACAACATGTATGTAAGCCTTCAGGACATTCACACATGCTGTTAAAAGAAACAAATCCGGCCTCCTCCTACCCCTTCAGCCGGCCATTCCATCTCCAGAATTGGTGCATTTTTTAGAAGTGTTATCACACCAAAAATTCCTATCATGTAGGTGATAGATAGTAAAGTGCCTGATGGCCCAGAAAGTACGTCGCTCTCGAACGCAATTGGTGTCCATATCTACCTAAATGTGATTCTCCATGATATGACGGGGGCGTAGCGCGCCACATTCCTCTTCATCCTATGGAGGCTCGTTCTTCTGGTACCAATATTAGTACACTATTCCTCTTCATCCTACGACAAATTACCCATTCTTTGCCCACAATGTGAGAAAGAATTAGGGGCACAACGCCAATTCGAACTAAAACACATTCGCCGACTCAATGTGCGACAAACTTCTATATATTCTGGACTATCAGGCTGAGTAAAATGTATTTAACAACATGTATGTAAGCCTTCAGGACATTCACGTATGCTGTTAAAATAAAAAAATCCGGCCTCCTCCTACCCCTTCAGTCGGCCATTCCATCTGCGGAATTGGTGCATTTTTTAGAAGTGTTATCACATCAAAAATTCCTATCATGTAGGTGAAAGATAGGATAGTGCCTGATGGTCCAGAAAGTACAACGCTCTCGAACGCAATTGGTGTCCATATCTACCTAAATGTGATTCTCCATGATCTGACTGGGGCGTAGCGCGCCACATTCCTCTTCATCATATGGAGGCGTGTTCTTCTGGTACCAATATTAGTACACTATTCCTCTTCTTCCTATGAAAAATGACCCATTATTTGCCCACAATATGAGAAAGAATTAGGGGCACAACGCCAATTCGAACTAAAACACATTCGCCGACTTAACATGAGACAAACTTCTATATATTCTGGACTATCAGGCTGAGAAAAATGTATTTAACAACATGTATGTAAGCCTTCAGGACATTCACACATGCTGTTAAAAGAAAAAAATCCGGCCTCCTCCTGCCCCTTCAGCCGGCCATTCCATCTCCAGAATTGGTGCATTTTTTAGAAGTGTTATCACACCAAAAATTCCTATCATGTAGGTGAAAGATAGGAAAGTGCCTGATGGCCCAGAAAGTACGACGCTCTCGAACGCAATTGGTGTCCATATCTACCTAAATGTGATTCTCCATGATCCGACTGGGGCGTAGCGCACCACATTCCTCTTCATCCTATGGAGGCACGTTCTTCTGGTACCAATATTAGTACACTATTCCTCTTCTTCTTACAACAAATTACCCATTCTTTGCCCACAATGTGAGAAAGAATTAGGGGCACAACGCCAATTCGAACTAAAACACATTTGGCGACTCAACATGCAACAAACTTCTATATATTCTGGACTATCAGGCTGACAAAAATGTATTTAACAACATGTATGTAAACCTTCAGGATATTCACACATGCTGTTAAAAGAAAAAAAAAACGGTCTCCTCCTTCCCCTTCAGCCGGCCAATCCATCTCCAGAATTGGTGCCTTTTTTAGAAGTGTTATCACATCAAAAATTCCTATCATGTAGGTGTAAGATAGGATAGTGCCTGATGGCCTAGAATGTACGACGCTCTCGAACGCAATTGGTGTCCATATCTACCTAAATGTGATTCTCCATGATCTGACTGGGGCGTATCGCGCCACATTCCTCTTCATCCTATGGAGGCGCTTTCTTCTGGTACCAATATTAGTACACTATTCCTCTTCTTCCTACAACAAATTACCCATTCTTTGCCCACAATGTGAAAAAGAATTAGGGGCACAACACCATTTCGAATTGAAACACATTCGCCGACAGAACATGCGACAAACTTCTGTATATTCTGGACTATCAGGCTGAGAAAAATGTATTTAACAACATGTATGTAAGCCTTCAGGACATTCACACATGCTGTTAAAAGAAAAAAATCTGTCCTCCTCCTACCCCTTCAGCCGGCCAATCCATCTCCAGAATTGGTGCATTTTTTAGAAGTGTTATCACACCAAAAATTCCTATCATGTAGGTGAAAGATAGGAAAGTGCCTGATGGCCCAGAAAGTACGACGCTTTCAAACGCAATTGGTGTCCATATCTACCTAAATGTGATTCTCCATGATCTGACTGGGGCGTAGCGCGCCACATTCCTCTTCATCCTATGGAGGCGTGTTCTTCTGGTATCAATATTAGTACACTATTCCTCTTCTTCCTATGAAAAATGACCCATTATTTGCCCACAATATGAGAAAGAATTAGGGGCACAACGCCAATTCGAACTAAAACACATTCGCCGACTTAACATGAGACAAACTTCTATATATTCTGGACTATCAGGCTGAGAAAAATGTATTTAACAACATGTATGTAAGCCTTCAGGACATTCACCCATGCTGTTAAAAGGAAAAAATCCGGCCTCCTCCTACCCCTTCAGCCGGCCATTCCATCTCCAGAATTGGTGCATTTTTTAGAAGTGTTATCACACCAAAAATTCCTATCATGTAGGTGAAAGATAGGAAAGTGCCTGATGGCCCAGAAAGTACGACGCTCTCGAACGCAATTGGTGTCCATAGCTACCTAAATGTGATTCTCCATGATCCGACTGGGGCGTAGCGCGCCACATTCCTCTTCATCCTACGGAGGCGCATTCTTCTGGTACCAATATTAGTACACTATTCCTCTTCTTCCTACAAGAAATTACCCATTCTTTGCCCACAATGTGAGAAAGATTTAGGGGCACAACGCCAATTCGAACTAAAACACATTTGCCGACACAACGTGCGAGAAACTTCTATATATTCTAGACTATCAGGCTGAGAAAAATGTATTTAACAACATGTATGTAAGCCTTCAGGACATTCACACATGCTGTTAAAAGAAACAAATCCGGCCTCCTCCTACCCCTTCAGCCGGCCATTCCATCTCCAGAATTGGTGCATTTTTTAGAAGTGTTATCACACCAAAAATTCCTATCATGTAGGTGATAGATAGTAAAGTGCCTGATGGCCCAGAAAGTACGTCGCTCTCGAACGCAATTGGTGTCCATATCTACCTAAATGTGATTCTCCATGATATGACGGGGGCGTAGCGTGCCACATTCCTCTTCATCCTATGGAGGCTCGTTCTTCTGGTACCAATATTAGTACACTATTCCTCTTCATCCTACGACAAATTACCCATTCTTTGCCCACAATGTGAGAAAGAATTAGGGGCACAACGCCAATTCGAACTAAAACACATTCGCCGACTCAATGTGCGACAAACTTCTATATATTCTGGACTATCAGGCTGAGTAAAATGTATTTAACAACATGTATGTAAGCCTTCAGGACATTCACGTATGCTGTTAAAATAAAAAAATCCGGCCTCCTCCTACCCCTTCAGTCGGCCATTCCATCTGCGGAATTGGTGCATTTTTTAGAAGTGTTATCACATCAAAAATTCCTATCATGTAGGTGAAAGATAGGATAGTGCCTGATGGTCCAGAAAGTACAACGCTCTCGAACGCAATTGGTGTCCATATCTACCTAAATGTGATTCTCCATGATCTGACTGGGGCGTAGCGCGCCACATTCCTCTTCATCATATGGAGGCGTGTTCTTCTGGTACCAATATTAGTACACTATTCCTCTTCTTCCTATGAAAAATGACCCATTATTTGCCCACAATATGAGAAAGAATTAGGGGCACAACGCCAATTCGAACTAAAACACATTCGCCGACTTAACATGAGACAAACTTCTATATATTCTGGACTATCAGGCTGAGAAAAATTTATTTAAAAACATGTATGTAAGCCTTCAGGACATTCACACATGCTGTTAAAAGAAAAAAATCCGGCCTCCTCCTACCCCTTCAGCCGGCCATTCCATCTCCAGAATTGGTGCATTTTTTAGAAGTGTTATCACACCAAAAATTCCTATCATGTAGGTGAAAGATAGGAAAGTGCCTGATGGCCCAGAAAGTACGACGCTTTCAAACGCAATTGGTGACCATATCTACCTAAATGTGATTCTCCATGATCTGACTGGGGCGTAGCGCGCCACATTCCTCTTCATCCTATGGAGGCGTGTTCTTCTGGTATCAATATTAGTACACTATTCCTCTTCTTCCTATGAAAAATGACCCATTATTTGCCCACAATATGAGAAAGAATTAGGGGCACAACGCCAATTCGAACTAAAACACATTCGCCGACTTAACATGAGACAAACTTCTATATATTCTGGACTATCAGGCTGAGAAAAATGTATTTAACAACATGTATGTAAGCCTTCAGGACATTCACACATGCTGTTAAAAGAAAAAAATCCGGCCTCCTCCTACCCCTTCAGCCAGCCATTACATCTCCATAATTGGTGCATTTTTTAGAAGTGTTATCACACCAAAAATTCCTATCATGTAGGTTAAAGATAGGAAAGTGCCTGATGGCCCAGAAAGTACGACGATCTCGAACGCAATTGGTGTCCATATCTACCTAAATGTGATTCTCCATGATACGACGGGGGCGTAGCGCGCCACAGTCCTCTTCATCCTATGGAGGCGCGTTATTCTGGTACCAATATTAGTACACTATTCCTCTTCTTCCTATGACAAATTACCCAATCTTTGCCCACAATGTGAGAAAGAATTAGGGGCACAACGCCAATTCGAACTAAAACACATTTGCCGACTCAACGTGCGACAAACTTCTTTATATTCTGGACTATCAGGCTGAGAAAAATGTATTTAACAACAACATATATGTAAGCCTTCATGACATTCACATATGCTGTTAAAAGAAAAAAATCCGGCCTCCTCCTACCCCTTCAGCCGGCCATTCCATCTCCAGAATTGGTGCATTTTTTAGAAGTGTTATCACACCAAAAATTCCTATCATGTAGGTGAAAGATAGGAAAGTGCCTGATGGCCCAGAAAGTACGACGCTCTCGAACGCAATTGGTGTCCATAGCTACCTAAATGTGATTCTCCATGATCCGACTGGGGCGTAGCGCGCCACATTCCTCTTCATCCTACGGAGGCGCATTCTTCTGGTACCAATATTAGTACACTATTCCTCTTCTTCCTACAAGAAATTACCCATTCTTTGCCCACAATGTGAGAAAGAATTAGGGGCACAACGCCAATTCGAACTAAAACACATTTGCCGACACAACGTGCGAGAAACTTCTATATATTCTAGACTATCAGGCTGAGAAAAATGTATTTAACAACATGTATGTAAGCCTTCAGGACATTCACACATGCTGTTAAAAGAAACAAATCCGGCCTCCTCCTACCCCTTCAGCCGGCCATTCCATCTCCAGAATTGGTGCATTTTTTAGAAGTGTTATCACACCAAAAATTCCTATCATGTAGGTGATAGATAGTAAAGTGCCTGATGGCCCAGAAAGTACGTCGCTCTCGAACGCAATTGGTGTCCATATCTACCTAAATGTGATTCTCCATGATATGACGGGGGCGTAGCGCGCCACATTCCTCTTCATCCTATGGAGGCTCGTTCTTCTGGTACCAATATTAGTACACTATTCCTCTTCATCCTACGACAAATTACCCATTCTTTGCCCACAATGTGAGAAAGAATTAGGGGCACAACGCCAATTCGAACTAAAACACATTCGCCGACTCAATGTGCGACAAACTTCTATATATTCTGGACTATCAGGCTGAGTAAAATGTATTTAACAACATGTATGTAAGCCTTCAGGACATTCACGTATGCTGTTAAAATAAAAAAATCCGGCCTCCTCCTACCCCTTCAGTCGGCCATTCCATCTGCGGAATTGGTGCATTTTTTAGAAGTGTTATCACATCAAAAATTCCTATCATGTAGGTGAAAGATAGGATAGTGCCTGATGGTCCAGAAAGTACAACGCTCTCGAACGCAATTGGTGTCCATATCTACCTAAATGTGATTCTCCATGATCTGACTGGGGCGTAGCGCGCCACATTCCTCTTCATCATATGGAGGCGTGTTCTTCTGGTACCAATATTAGTACACTATTCCTCTTCTTCCTATGAAAAATGACCCATTATTTGCCCACAATATGAGAAAGAATTAGGGGCACAACGCCAATTCGAACTAAAACACATTCGCCGACTTAACATGAGACAAACTTCTATATATTCTGGACTATCAGGCTGAGAAAAATTTATTTAAAAACATGTATGTAAGCCTTCAGGACATTCACACATGCTGTTAAAAGAAAAAAATCCGGCCTCCTCCTACCCCTTCAGCCGGCCATTCCATCTCCAGAATTGGTGCATTTTTTTAGAAGTGTTATCACACCAAAAATTCCTATCATGTAGGTGAAAGATAGGAAAGTGCCTGATGGCCCAGAAAGTACGACGCTTTCAAACGCAATTGGTGACCATATCTACCTAAATGTGATTCTCCATGATCTGACTGGGGCGTAGCGCGCCACATTCCTCTTCATCCTATGGAGGCGTGTTCTTCTGGTATCAATATTAGTACACTATTCCTCTTCTTCCTATGAAAAATGACCCATTATTTGCCCACAATATGAGAAAGAATTAGGGGCACAACGCCAATTCGAACTAAAACACATTCGCCGACTTAACATGAGACAAACTTCTATATATTCTGGACTATCAGGCTGAGAAAAATGTATTTAACAACATGTATGTAAGCCTTCAGGACATTCACACATGCTGTTAAAAGAAAAAAATCCGGCCTCCTCCTACCCCTTCAGCCAGCCATTACATCTCCATAATTGGTGCATTTTTTAGAAGTGTTATCACACCAAAAATTCCTATCATGTAGGTTAAAGATAGGAAAGTGCCTGATGGCCCAGAAAGTACGACGATCTCGAACGCAATTGGTGTCCATATCTACCTAAATGTGATTCTCCATGATACGACGGGGGCGTAGCGCGCCACAGTCCTCTTCATCCTATGGAGGCGCGTTATTCTGGTACCAATATTAGTACACTATTCCTCTTCTTCCTATGACAAATTACCCAATCTTTGCCCACAATGTGAGAAAGAATTAGGGGCACAACGCCAATTCGAACTAAAACACATTTGCCGACTCAACGTGCGACAAACTTCTTTATATTCTGGACTATCAGGCTGAGAAAAATGTATTTAACAACAACATATATGTAAGCCTTCATGACATTCACATATGCTGTTAAAAGAAAAAAATCCGGCCTCCTCCTACCCCTTCAGCCGGCCATTCCATCTCCAGAATTGGTGCATTTTTTAGAAGTGTTATCACACCAAAAATTCCTATCATGTAGGTGAAAGATAGGAAAGTGCCTGATGGCCCAGAAAGTACGACGCTCTCGAACGCAATTGGTGTCCATAGCTACCTAAATGTGATTCTCCATGATCCGACTGGGGCGTAGCGCGCCACATTCCTCTTCATCCTACGGAGGCGCATTCTTCTGGTACCAATATTAGTACACTATTCCTCTTCTTCCTACAAGAAATTACCCATTATTTGCCCACAATGTGAGAAAGAATTAGGGGCACAACGCCAATTCGAACTAAAACACATTTGCCGACACAACGTGCGAGAAACTTCTGTATATTCTAGACTATCAGGCTGAGAAAAATGTATTTAACAACATGTATGTAAGCCTTCAGGACATCCACACATGCTGTTAAAAGAAACAAATCCGGCCTCCTCCTACCCCTTCAGCCGGCCATTCCATCTCCAGAATTGGTGCATTTTTTAGAAGTGTTATCACACCAAAAATTCCTATCATGTAGGTGAAAGATAGGAAAGTGCCTGATGGCCCAGAATGTACGTCGCTCTTGAACGCAATTGGTGTCCATATCTACCTAAATGTGATTCTCCATGATAAGACGGGGGCGTAGCGCGCCACATTCCTCTTCATCCTATGGAGGCGTGTTCTTCTGGTACCAATATTAGTACACTATTCCTCTTCTTCCTATGAAAAATGACCCATTATTTGCCCACAATATGAGAAAGAATTAGGGGCACAACGCCAATTGGAACTAAAACACATTCGCCGACTTAACATGAGACAAACTTCTATATATTCTGGACTATCAGGCTGAGAAAAATGTATTTAAAAACATGTATGTAAGCCTTCAGGACATTCACACATGCTGTTAAAAGAAAAAAATCCGGCCTCCTCCTACCCCTTCAGCCAGCCATTACATCTCCATAATTGGTGCATTTTTAAGAAGTGTTATCACACCAAAAATTCCTATCATGTAGGTTAAAGATAGGAAAGTGCCTGATGGCCCAGAAAGTACGACGATCTCGAACGCAATTTGTGTCCATATCTACCTATATGTGATTCTCCATGATCTGACTGGGGCGTAGCGCGCCACATTCCTCTTCATCCTATGGAGGCGCGTTCTTCTGGTACCAATATTAGTACACTATTCCTCTTCTTCCTACGACAAATTACCCATTCTTTGCCCACAATGTGAGAAAGAACTAGGGGCACAACGCCAATTCGAACTAAAACACATTCGCCGACTCAACGTGCGACCAACTTCTATATATTCTGGACTATCAGGCTGAGAAAAATGTATTTAACAACATGTATGTAAGCCTTCAGGACATTCACACATGCTGTTAAAAGAAAAAAATCCGGCCTCCTCCTACACCTTCAGCCGGCAATTCCATCTCCAGAATTGGTGCATTTTTTAGAAGTGTTATCACACCAAAAATTCCTATCATGTAGGTGAAAGATAGGAAAGTGCCTGACGGCCCAGAAAGTACGACGCTCTCGAACGCAATTGGTGTCCATATCTACCTAAATGTGATTCTCCATGATCCGACTGGGGCGTAGCGCACCACATTCCTCTTCATCCTATGGAGGCGCGTTCTTCTGGTACCAATATTAGTACACTATTCCTCTTCTTCTTACAACAAATTACCCATTCTTTGCCCACAATGTGAGAAAGAATTAGGGGCACAACGCCAATTCGAACTAAAACACATTTGGCGACTCAACATGCAACAAACTTCTATATATTCTGGACTATCAGGCTGACAAAAATGTATTTAACAACATGTATGTAAACCTTCAGGATATTCACACATGCTGTTAAAAGAAAAAAAAAACGGTCTCCTCCTTCCCCTTCAGCCGGCCAATCCATCTCCAGAATTGGTGCCTTTTTTAGAAGTGTTATCACATCAAAAATTCCTATCATGTAGGTGTAAGATAGGATAGTGCCTGATGGCCTAGAATGTACGACGCTCTCGAACGCAATTGGTGTCCATATCTACCTAAATGTGATTCTCCATGATCTGACTGGGGCGTATCGCGCCACATTCCTCTTCATCCTATGGAGGCGCTTTCTTCTGGTACCAATATTAGTACACTATTCCTCTTCATCCTACGACAAATTACCCATTCTTTGCCCACAATGTGAGAAAGAATTAGGGGCACAACGCCAATTCGAACTAAAACACATTCGCCGACTCAATGTGCGACAAACTTCTATATATTCTGGACTATCAGGCTGAGTAAAATGTATTTAACAACATGTATGTAAGCCTTCAGGACATTCACGTATGCTGTTAAAATAAAAAAATCCGGCCTCCTCCTACCCCTTCAGTCGGCCATTCCATCTGCGGAATTGGTGCATTTTTTAGAAGTGTTATCACATCAAAAATTCCTATCATGTAGGTGAAAGATAGGATAGTGCCTGATGGTCCAGAAAGTACAACGCTCTCGAACGCAATTGGTGTCCATATCTACCTAAATGTGATTCTCCATGATCTGACTGGGGCGTAGCGCGCCACATTCCTCTTCATCATATGGAGGCGTGTTCTTCTGGTACCAATATTAGTACACTATTCCTCTTCTTCCTATGAAAAATGACCCATTATTTGCCCACAATATGAGAAAGAATTAGGGGCACAACGCCAATTCGAACTAAAACACATTCGCCGACTTAACATGAGACAAACTTCTATATATTCTGGACTATCAGGCTGAGAAAAATTTATTTAAAACATGTATGTAAGCCTTCAGGACATTCACACATGCTGTTAAAAGAAAAAAATCCGGCCTCCTCCTACCCCTTCAGCCGGCCATTCCATCTCCAGAATTGGTGCATTTTTTAGAAGTGTTATCACACCAAAAATTCCTATCATGTAGGTGAAAGATAGGAAAGTGCCTGATGGCCCAGAAAGTACGACGCTTTCAAACGCAATTGGTGACCATATCTACCTAAATGTGATTCTCCATGATCTGACTGGGGCGTAGCGCGCCACATTCCTCTTCATCCTATGGAGGCGTGTTCTTCTGGTATCAATATTAGTACACTATTCCTCTTCTTCCTATGAAAAATGACCCATTATTTGCCCACAATATGAGAAAGAATTAGGGGCACAACGCCAATTCGAACTAAAACACATTCGCCGACTTAACATGAGACAAACTTCTATATATTCTGGACTATCAGGCTGAGAAAAATGTATTTAACAACATGTATGTAAGCCTTCAGGACATTCACACATGCTGTTAAAAGAAAAAAATCCGGCCTCCTCCTACCCCTTCAGCCAGCCATTACATCTCCATAATTGGTGCATTTTTTAGAAGTGTTATCACACCAAAAATTCCTATCATGTAGGTTAAAGATAGGAAAGTGCCTGATGGCCCAGAAAGTACGACGATCTCGAACGCAATTGGTGTCCATATCTACCTAAATGTGATTCTCCATGATACGACGGGGGCGTAGCGCGCCACAGTCCTCTTCATCCTATGGAGGCGCGTTATTCTGGTACCAATATTAGTACACTATTCCTCTTCTTCCTATGACAAATTACCCAATCTTTGCCCACAATGTGAGAAAGAATTAGGGGCACAACGCCAATTCGAACTAAAACACATTTGCCGACTCAACGTGCGACAAACTTCTTTATATTCTGGACTATCAGGCTGAGAAAAATGTATTTAACAACAACATATATGTAAGCCTTCATGACATTCACATATGCTGTTAAAAGAAAAAAATCCGGCCTCCTCCTACCCCTTCAGCCGGCCATTCCATCTCCAGAATTGGTGCATTTTTTAGAAGTGTTATCACACCAAAAATTCCTATCATGTAGGTGAAAGATAGGAAAGTGCCTGATGGCCCAGAAAGTACGACGCTCTCGAACGCAATTGGTGTCCATAGCTACCTAAATGTGATTCTCCATGATCCGACTGGGGCGTAGCGCGCCACATTCCTCTTCATCCTACGGAGGCGCATTCTTCTGGTACCAATATTAGTACACTATTCCTCTTCTTCCTACAAGAAATTACCCATTCTTTGCCCACAATGTGAGAAAGAATTAGGGGCACAACGCCAATTCGAACTAAAACACATTTGCCGACACAACGTGCGAGAAACTTCTATATATTCTAGACTATCAGGCTGAGAAAAATGTATTTAACAACATGTATGTAAGCCTTCAGGACATTCACACATGCTGTTAAAAGAAACAAATCCGGCCTCCTCCTACCCCTTCAGCCGGCCATTCCATCTCCAGAATTGGTGCATTTTTTAGAAGTGTTATCACACCAAAAATTCCTATCATGTAGGTGATAGATAGTAAAGTGCCTGATGGCCCAGAAAGTACGTCGCTCTCGAACGCAATTGGTGTCCATATCTACCTAAATGTGATTCTCCATGATATGACGGGGGCGTAGCGCGCCACATTCCTCTTCATCCTATGGAGGCTCGTTCTTCTGGTACCAATATTAGTACACTATTCCTCTTCATCCTACGACAAATTACCCATTCTTTGCCCACAATGTGAGAAAGAATTAGGGGCACAACGCCAATTCGAACTAAAACACATTCGCCGACTCAATGTGCGACAAACTTCTATATATTCTGGACTATCAGGCTGAGTAAAATGTATTTAACAACATGTATGTAAGCCTTCAGGACATTCACGTATGCTGTTAAAATAAAAAAATCCGGCCTCCTCCTACCCCTTCAGTCGGCCATTCCATCTGCGGAATTGGTGCATTTTTTAGAAGTGTTATCACATCAAAAATTCCTATCATGTAGGTGAAAGATAGGATAGTGCCTGATGGTCCAGAAAGTACAACGCTCTCGAACGCAATTGGTGTCCATATCTACCTAAATGTGATTCTCCATGATCTGACTGGGGCGTAGCGCGCCACATTCCTCTTCATCATATGGAGGCGTGTTCTTCTGGTACCAATATTAGTACACTATTCCTCTTCTTCCTATGAAAAATGACCCATTATTTGCCCACAATATGAGAAAGAATTAGGGGCACAACGCCAATTCGAACTAAAACACATTCGCCGACTTAACATGAGACAAACTTCTATATATTCTGGACTATCAGGCTGAGAAAAATTTATTTAAAAACATGTATGTAAGCCTTCAGGACATTCACACATGCTGTTAAAAGAAAAAAATCCGGCCTCCTCCTACCCCTTCAGCCGGCCATTCCATCTCCAGAATTGGTGCATTTTTTTAGAAGTGTTATCACACCAAAAATTCCTATCATGTAGGTGAAAGATAGGAAAGTGCCTGATGGCCCAGAAAGTACGACGCTTTCAAACGCAATTGGTGACCATATCTACCTAAATGTGATTCTCCATGATCTGACTGGGGCGTAGCGCGCCACATTCCTCTTCATCCTATGGAGGCGTGTTCTTCTGGTATCAATATTAGTACACTATTCCTCTTCTTCCTATGAAAAATGACCCATTATTTGCCCACAATATGAGAAAGAATTAGGGGCACAACGCCAATTCGAACTAAAACACATTCGCCGACTTAACATGAGACAAACTTCTATATATTCTGGACTATCAGGCTGAGAAAAATGTATTTAACAACATGTATGTAAGCCTTCAGGACATTCACACATGCTGTTAAAAGAAAAAAATCCGGCCTCCTCCTACCCCTTCAGCCAGCCATTACATCTCCATAATTGGTGCATTTTTTAGAAGTGTTATCACACCAAAAATTCCTATCATGTAGGTTAAAGATAGGAAAGTGCCTGATGGCCCAGAAAGTACGACGATCTCGAACGCAATTGGTGTCCATATCTACCTAAATGTGATTCTCCATGATACGACGGGGGCGTAGCGCGCCACAGTCCTCTTCATCCTATGGAGGCGCGTTATTCTGGTACCAATATTAGTACACTATTCCTCTTCTTCCTATGACAAATTACCCAATCTTTGCCCACAATGTGAGAAAGAATTAGGGGCACAACGCCAATTCGAACTAAAACACATTTGCCGACTCAACGTGCGACAAACTTCTTTATATTCTGGACTATCAGGCTGAGAAAAATGTATTTAACAACAACATATATGTAAGCCTTCATGACATTCACATATGCTGTTAAAAGAAAAAAATCCGGCCTCCTCCTACCCCTTCAGCCGGCCATTCCATCTCCAGAATTGGTGCATTTTTTAGAAGTGTTATCACACCAAAAATTCCTATCATGTAGGTGAAAGATAGGAAAGTGCCTGATGGCCCAGAAAGTACGACGCTCTCGAACGCAATTGGTGTCCATAGCTACCTAAATGTGATTCTCCATGATCCGACTGGGGCGTAGCGCGCCACATTCCTCTTCATCCTACGGAGGCGCATTCTTCTGGTACCAATATTAGTACACTATTCCTCTTCTTCCTACAAGAAATTACCCATTATTTGCCCACAATGTGAGAAAGAATTAGGGGCACAACGCCAATTCGAACTAAAACACATTTGCCGACACAACGTGCGAGAAACTTCTGTATATTCTAGACTATCAGGCTGAGAAAAATGTATTTAACAACATGTATGTAAGCCTTCAGGACATCCACACATGCTGTTAAAAGAAACAAATCCGGCCTCCTCCTACCCCTTCAGCCGGCCATTCCATCTCCAGAATTGGTGCATTTTTTAGAAGTGTTATCACACCAAAAATTCCTATCATGTAGGTGAAAGATAGGAAAGTGCCTGATGGCCCAGAATGTACGTCGCTCTTGAACGCAATTGGTGTCCATATCTACCTAAATGTGATTCTCCATGATAAGACGGGGGCGTAGCGCGCCACATTCCTCTTCATCCTATGGAGGCGTGTTCTTCTGGTACCAATATTAGTACACTATTCCTCTTCTTCCTATGAAAAATGACCCATTATTTGCCCACAATATGAGAAAGAATTAGGGGCACAACGCCAATTGGAACTAAAACACATTCGCCGACTTAACATGAGACAAACTTCTATATATTCTGGACTATCAGGCTGAGAAAAATGTATTTAAAAACATGTATGTAAGCCTTCAGGACATTCACACATGCTGTTAAAAGAAAAAAATCCGGCCTCCTCCTACCCCTTCAGCCAGCCATTACATCTCCATAATTGGTGCATTTTTAAGAAGTGTTATCACACCAAAAATTCCTATCATGTAGGTTAAAGATAGGAAAGTGCCTGATGGCCCAGAAAGTACGACGATCTCGAACGCAATTTGTGTCCATATCTACCTATATGTGATTCTCCATGATCTGACTGGGGCGTAGCGCGCCACATTCCTCTTCATCCTATGGAGGCGCGTTCTTCTGGTACCAATATTAGTACACTATTCCTCTTCTTCCTACGACAAATTACCCATTCTTTGCCCACAATGTGAGAAAGAACTAGGGGCACAACGCCAATTCGAACTAAAACACATTCGCCGACTCAACGTGCGACCAACTTCTATATATTCTGGACTATCAGGCTGAGAAAAATGTATTTAACAACATGTATGTAAGCCTTCAGGACATTCACACATGCTGTTAAAAGAAAAAAATCCGGCCTCCTCCTACACCTTCAGCCGGCAATTCCATCTCCAGAATTGGTGCATTTTTTAGAAGTGTTATCACACCAAAAATTCCTATCATGTAGGTGAAAGATAGGAAAGTGCCTGATGGCCCAGAAAGTACGACGCTCTCGAACGCAATTGGTGTCCATATCTACCTAAATGTGATTCTCCATGATCCGACTGGGGCGTAGCGCGCCACATTCCTCTTCATCCTATGGAGGCCCGTTCTTCTGGTACCAATATTAGTACACTATTCCTCTTCTTCCTACGACAAATTACCCATTCTTTGCCCACAATGTGAGAAAGAATTAGGGGCACAACGCCAATTCGAACCAAAACCCATTCGCCGACTCAACGTGCGACAAACTTCTATATATTCTGGACTATCAGGCTGAGAAAAATGTATTTAACAACATGTATGTAAGCCTTCAGGACATTCACACATGCTGTTAAAAGAGAAAAATCCGGCCTCCTCCTACCCCTTCAGCCAGCCATTCCATCTCCATAATTGGTGCATTTTTTAGAAGTGTTATCACACCAAATATTCCTATCATGTAGGTGAAAGATAGGAAAGTGCCTGATGGCCCAGAAAGTACGACGCTCTCGAACGCAATTGGTGTCCATATCTACCTAAATGTGATTCTCCATGATCTGACTGGGGCGTAGCGCGCCACATTCCTCTTCATCCTATGGAGGCGTGTTCTTCTGGTACCAATATTAGTACACTATTCCTCTTCTTCCTATGAAAAATGACCCATTATTTGCCCACAATATGAGAAAGAATTAGGGGCACAACGCCAATTCGAACTAAAACACATTCGCCGACTTAACATGAGACAAACTTCTATATATTCTGGACTATCAGGCTGAGAAAAATGTATTTAACAACATGTATGTAAGCCTTCAGGACATTCACACATGCTGTTAAAAGAGAAAAATCCGGCCTCCTCCTACCCCTTCAGCCAGCCATTCCATCTCCATAATTGGTGCATTTTTTAGAAGTGTTATCACACCAAAAATTCCTATCATGTAGGTGAAAGATAGGAAAGTGCCTGATGGCCCAGAAAGTACGACGCTCTCGAACGAAATTGGTGTCCATATCTACCTAAATGTGATTCTCCATGATCCGACTGGGGCGTAGCGTGCCACATTCCTCTTCATCCTACGGAGGCGCGTTCTACTGGTACCAATATTAGTACAATATTCCTCTTCTTCCTGCAAGAAATTACCCATTCTTTGCCCACAATGTGAGAAAGAATTAGGGGCACAACGCCAATTCGAACTAAAACACATTTGTCGACTCAACCTGCAACAAACTTCTATATATTCTGGACTATCAGGCTGAGAAAAATTTATTTAACAACATGTATGTAAACCCTCAGGATATTCACACATGCTGTTAAAAGAAGAAAAAAAACGGCCTCCTCCTTCCCCTTCAGCCGGCCATTCCATCTCCAGAATTGGTGCTTTTTTTAGAAGTGTTATCACATCAAAAATTCCTATCATGTAGGTGTAAGATAGGATAGTGCCTGATGGCCCAGAAAGTACGAATTTCTCGAACGCAATTGATGTCCATATCTACCTAAATGTGATTCTCCATGATCTGACTGGGGCGTAGCGCGCCACATTCCTCTTCATCCTATGGAGGCGCGTTCTTCTGGTACCAATATTAGTACACTATTCCTCTTCTTCCTACGAAAAATTACCCATTCTTTGCCCACAATGTGAGAAAGAACTAGGGGCACAACGCCAATTCGAACTAAAACACATTCGCCGACTCAACGTGCGACCAACTTCTATATATTCTGGACTATCAGGCTGAGAAAAATGTATTTAACAACATGTATGTAAGCCTTCAGGACATTCACACATGCTGTTAAAAGAAAAAAATCCGGCCTCCTCCTACCCCTTCAGCCGGCCATTCCATCTCCCGAATTGGTGCATTTTTTAGAAGTGTTATCACACCAAAAATTCCTATCATGTAGGTGAAAGATAGGAAAGTGCCTGATGGTCCAGAAAGTACAACGCTCTCGAACGCAATTGGTGTCCATATCTACCTAAATGTGATTCTCCATGATCCGAATGGGGCGTAGCGCGCCACATTCCTCTTCATCCTACGGAGGCGCGTTCTTCTGGTACCAATATTAGTACACTATTCCTCTACTTCCTACAACAAATTACCCATTCTTTGCCCACAATGTGTGAAAGAATTAGGGGCACAACGCCATTTCGAACTGAAACACATTCGCCGACTCAACGTGCGACCAACTTCTATATATTCTGGACTATCAGGCTGAGAAAAATGTATTTAACAACATGTATGCAAGCCTTCAGGACATTCACACATGCTGTTAAAAGAAAAAAATCCTGCCTCCTCCTACCCCTTCAGCCGGCCATTCCATCTCCAGAATTGGTGCCTTTTTTATTAGTGTTATCACACCAAAAATTCCTATCATGTAGGTGAAAGAAAGGAAAGTGCCTGATGGCCCAGAAAGTACGACGCTCTCGAACGCAATTGGTGTCCATATCTACCTAAATGTGATTCTCCATGATCCGACTGGGGCGTAGCGCGCCACATTCCTCTTCATCCTACGGAGGTGCGTTCTTCTGGTACCAATATTAGTACACTATTCCTCTTCTTCCTACAACAAATTACCCATTCTTTGCCTACAATGTGAGAAAGAATTAGGGGCACAACGCCAATTCGAACTAAAACACATTTGGCGACTCAACGTGCAACAAACTTCTATATATTCTGGACTATCAGGCTGAGAAAAATTTATTTAACAACATGTATGTAAACCCTCAGGATATTCACAAATGCTGTTAAAAGAAAAAAATCCGGCCTCCTCCTACCCCTTCAGCCGGCCATTCCATCTCCAGAATTGGTGCATTTTTTAGAAGTGTTATCACACCAAAAATTCCTATCATGTAGGTGAAAGATAGGAAAGTGCCTGATGGCCCAGAAAGTACGACGCTCTCGAACGCAATTGGTGTCCATATCTACCTAAATGTGATTCTCCATGATCCGACTGGGGCGTAGCGCGCCACATTCCTCTTCATCCTACGGAGGCGCATTCTTCTGGTACGAATATTAGTACACTATTCCTCTTCTTCCTACAAGAAATTACCCATTCTTTGCCCACAATGTGAGAAAGAATTAGGGGCACAACGCCAATTCGAACTAAAACACATTTGCCGACTCAACGTGCGAGAAACTTCTATATATTCTAGACTATCAGGCTGAGAAAAATGTATTTAACAACATGTATGTAAGCCTTCAGGACATTCACGTATGCTGTTAAAATAAAAAAATCCGGCCTCCTCCTACCCCTTCAGTCGGCTATGTGACCGCTACAGCCTGTTATTGGCAGCAGGAGTCACATGGGATGGAATATCATCCCAGGAGGCCAGGCTGCACAGAGAACAACCGGGGGAACAAGGAGCCCTCGCTATAGGGTAAGCATAGACTTTTTTAAATTTAAACTTGACTTTTTTTTTTTCTTTCAGATTTGCTTTTTTTGCGGCAGAATTGAAGCTTTTCCTCCACAAAAATCGCAACTCTTTGTTATGGCTTAAACCTTAAAAAATTAACATGCTGCGGAATAAAATAAACGCACCGCAGATCAATTTATTCACATTTTCTCAGCTGATTTTTTCAGCAGCGTGTGGAGGAGATTTGTTCAAATCTTATCCACTTTGCTGCTTCTGTAATTACAGTGGACTCTCCTGAATCAGAAGAAGGAAGTCTCACAGGGACTGCAAGTTCTCACTGCTGCAAATGGAGAGCTGACTTCAGCTGTATTTGTCTCAGCTTTTAAAAAGCCAGAGCTTTTATTACTACATTAGAGAGGAAATCTTTTATTTTTCCTATATGTGATAAAGGTTTAATATTTGAATCTCCTATATACCATATGAGGTGTCCCAAGAGTGATAGGTTTTCTTCAACCCACTGAGAATTTTCCCTGTGCTGTTGGGACACAATGGTTAATCAAATCAGAGCCCTACTCAGTGCTGTCCAAGGTGTAGGAATGGACAATGAACCCATTAAGAACAGGCATTCCAAACATCGGATATCGTATATTTAACCCACTGAGAATATTTCCCAGCTATAGGGAAGGGCAGTGAACCCATTGAAAACTGTTGCACGGACCTATATTAGTCTATGGGGCAGTGCAGACAGTTGCATGATTTTTATGCAGTGTGAGTCCGCTGCGAAAAAGTCACGACATGTCCGTTCTTTGGGCGTATTTCGCGCATCACATGAAAATCACGCGCACCACACGGAAGCACTTCCGTGGGACGAGAGTGATTCGCGCAACAGCTGTCAAGCTACGAATGTAAACATGTCATAACGGAGTGTCATAATGATGGCGGCTGTACGAAAAACACGCAGCCGCGCATCATACGGGGCTGACACACGGAGCTGTCAAGTGCCTTTTGCGCGTGCAAAACGCCATGTTTTTTGCGCGCGCAAAACGCACACGCTCGTGTGAATCCAGCCTAAGGCTGGGTTCACACGGAGAATATTGCAAGCCGAAATTCTGCCTCAAAATTCCGTTTGGAAGTTTGAGGCAGATTTTACTCTCCCTGCACGCCGATTTTCGCAGCTTTTGCAGAGTTTTTCGCCTGCGGCCATTGAGCGTCGCAGGCATAAGGCTGGGTTCACGCAGAGTTTTTTGCAGGCAGAAATTCTCCCTCAAAATTCCGTTTAGAAGTTTGAGGCAGATTTTCCTTTCCCTGCACGCCGATTTACGCTGCGTTTTTCGCCCATGGCCATTGAGCGCCGCGGGTATAAAACTCAGCGAAATACGCTTTCTCTGCCTCCCATTGATGTCAATGGGAGGTCAGAGGCGTAAACGCTCGAAGATAGGACATGTCCCTTCTTTCTCCCGTAGACGGTTTTACCGCTCGTGGGAAAAGACGCCTCTGCCTCCCATTGAAATCAATGGGAGGCATTTTCGTGTCGTTTTTGACGAGTTTTGAGGTGCGGTTTCAGCATCAAAAAACTTGTCAATAAACTCTGTGTGAACCCAGCCTAAAGTTTTTCTAAATCACTTGTATCCCCGATTTGGCTTCTAGCAGCAGCACGGGCTGTGTGAAGTCAACTCTTCAGTGGGAGACAGAGCGTCCTACTCGTCTCCATGGCTCTTGTATGCAGAAAGGCAGCTAGCGCTATAGGATTCCTTGGGGTTTTCAGAGTAAGTTCATACGGAGGTTTTTCTCAGGCAGAAAAAAAATCTACCTCAAAATCCCTTCAGGATTTTTGAGGCAGATATTAAAATTGCAGCGTTTTTTGCTGCATTTTTTTTAGAAAAAAAAAATTTTGCCGATTTTTGCCGCGGTTATTTCCAGCGTTTTTGATTTAATCAAATGCAAAAAATGTTTCAAACAAGCGGTGCAGGTTTTTTTTTCTGCCAACAATTTCAATGGAGATTCAGAAGCGGAAACCGCTTTAAGATAGGGCATGCCACTTTTTTTTCCCATGAATGGTCAACAAACACCCAGGAAAAAAATGCCTCTGCCTCCCATTGAAATCAAAGGGGGGAGGTTTGGGCATTTTTTTTTTAGCTGATTCCAACACGGTTTCCGCGTCAAAATCAGTGCAAAGAATCTCTATGTGAACTGGGCCTTAGAGGGGTACAGAGTTCCATAGTATTCTACAATTGAGAAACGTAAAATATTATTTTGCAGTGTGGTTTAATGGAATTTTCTCAAATAAATAAAGAACAGAAAAAACATTGTTCAGACACACCACGGTGCAGTCACTGAGAACTAATTTCTTCACACAAGACTGCTTTAGCTTCTGCTTTCAGTGCTGCATGTAATGTGTTCTTTTATTGTGTAACCAACCAGAGAACTGCACAGTGAGTGGTATTTCCCTCTGAATTTTATGTAGGTTTCGGAATGGTTCCCCTTTTTGGCTAAAAATGTTTGCTTATCACCACCCTGACAGACGACGGCTTTGTTAAAATGGATGTGACGTAGCATGAACTGCAAAAGTATAATGTATCTCATGCATAAACCTTTTCTAACCAATCAGATTCATTTTTCCAGAGAAGGCCTGAAAGCAGTGATATAATTTTTATGGGCAACACTAATCCATTTTGGGTCTAATGCAGACATAGAATTTTTTTTACCCGGGTCTAGGAGCCAGGAATGGAACATTAAAGGGATTTTCTCATCGGAGAAAACCCCTTAGAGCATCTGCCGCGATCAGCTGATCACCGTGAGCCTGGCTCCCAGCAGCCCTGCAAATATCAATAGATTTAAAGGCTATGGACACCTTTGACATAGAAAAAATATTGTTAGATATGTTAGTGGTTACAGTACCTGAAGTTAAAAAGTTGCACAAAGTTTCAGGCTGCAGTTTTCATTCATTTTCAATGGCGGACTTCTCTTGACCTCAAAGAAGTGTTTTAGCCCCTGCCGTCAGTAACGGCTTTTCTCGCTATACATACCTGGACCAGTTGCTGCCCCTGAAAGGCAGCGTTGAATCGTCCTGACATGGGCTTGGACCGGCTGCTCCTCGTTTGAAGTGTCTTCCGTTTATGGCACGTCGTTACTGGAGATAATCCAGCACACAGAGTCTACGACAGTTTTTCATCATACCACGTGGCTTACAACGATCTAGATGTGTGGAGATCAGGGCCGCCATCAGGAATTTCAGGGCCCCATACAGCTACATTTTCTGGGCCCCCCTACCGTGGCACCGCCTATTAACGGTACTCCGTTCAGCACTATATCATGCTACCCAGGGGGGTATTAGGGGTACTGATGTGAGGGCCTGACCAAACCTAATTGAAAGGGGGGCCCGGCAACTGCCGCGACTTGCCTTTGGTAGAAAAAAACAAGCCCCTGAAATGGGGCTCGTTTTTTTCACCAAAAGAATGTCGTGAGCTGCGGGGCCGCCCCTCTCGTCATGGGGGCCGTCAAACACCGCCCGCGTGACCGATCGCGCACACCCGCAACCTCACGTAGCCGCGACCGCCCGCCCGCGCACCGGCGACCGCCTGGAACCGCGCACCGAATTTTGAGGCAGATTTTGACCTGCCCACACTATCTTGCCGCGTTTTTTGCCCGCGGCGATTGAGGACAGCAGACAAAAAATGCACCGAAAAATGAATTTTATGCCTCCCATTGATTTCGATGGGAGGTCAGAGGCGGAACTGCGGCAAGAAAGGACTTGCTGCTTTTCCTTTTTTCCGCGACTGGCTCCCATTGATTTCAGATTAAATCAATGGGAGGCGGTTTTGGAAGTTGTTTGGTGCTGATTCTGACGCAGTGTCCGAGTCAATATCAAGGCCCAAAAACCGCCACATGGGATGAAACGTCATGACAGGAGGCTGGGCTGCGCTAAGAATAGAGAATCGCGTCACCAGGACTACGGCCGGGAGAAGTCTAAACTTTTTTATAAATTTAAAAAAGTACTTTTTTTTTTTTTCCCATTTGTGATTTTTGCGGTAGAACCGCAGCATTTCCGCAACAGAGGAGCATCGATCCCCCAGCATAAATTGACGTGCTGCGGCTTAAAAAGCCACACTGCAGGTCAATTTTTTTTTGCAGCGTGTGGATGAGATTTGTTCAAACCTCATCCACTCTGCTGCGACTGTAATACGCTGCGGATTTTCCACAATAAAATGTGTTGCATAAAATCCGCAGTGTTCATGCCTAGTGTGTTCCTACCCTAAGGCCGGATTTACACAAGCGTGTGCTTTTTGCGCGCGCAAAAAACGTGGCATTTTGCGCATGCAAAAGGTCCATAACAGCTCCATGTGTCAGCAGCATATGATGCGCGGCTGCGTGATTTATTATGACACTCTGTTTGTATGTTTGTAAACAGAAAAGCACGCGGAGCTTTTCTGTTTTCATTCATAGTGTATACTGCTGCGGAAGTGCTGGGCGTGATTTTCACGCACCCATTGACTTCAATGGGTGCATGATGCGCGAACAATGCACAAATATAGGACATGTCATGAGTTTTACGCAGCGGACACACGGACACACGCTACGTGTAAATCACTGACAGTCTGAACGGCCCCATAGAGTAACATAGGTCCGTGCGAGGCGCGTGAAAATCACGCACGTTGCACGGACGTATTACACGTTCGTCTGAATAAGCCCTAACAATAAGGCCCAGTTCACAGAGTTTTTGGGCCTTGATATTGACTCGGACACTGCGTCAGAATCAGCACCAAACAACTTCCAAAACCGCCTCCCATTGATTTCATCTGAAATCATTGGGAGCCAGTCGCGGAAAAAAAGAAAAAGCAGCACGTCCTTTCTTGCCGCTGTTCCGCCTCTGACCTCCCATCGAAATCAATGGGAGGCAGAAAATGCATTTTTTGCTGCGTTTTTTTTGTCTGCTGTCCTCAATCGCCACGGGCAAAAAACGCAGCAAAAAAATGCGGCAAGATAGTGTGGGCAGGTCAAAATCTGCCTCAAAATTCTTTAAGGAATTTTGAGGCAGATTTTTTTTTGCCTGCAAAATACTCTGTGTGAACAGGGCCATACATAAACAGCACTTTGAGATACTTTACTCACCGTGTCAGAAGAGCTGCTGCTCCCACTCCAGTCCTCGTCAGGTGATGTCTTCCAGGCGATGTCTTCGGTCCAGACGTCCAGTCCTTCACCTCCAGCCAGGCTCCAGGTAAGTTGTGTCCATGTGTGTCCGCGGCTGCACGCGTTTCGTTCTCGGGTGCGCGCGCGGGCGATCGCGGCTGCGAGCCCCCGAGCTATCGCGGGAGCGCGCTTTCGCGGGTGCGCGCGCTGGCGGTCTCGAGTGCGGGCGTTCGTGGGTGCGCGCTCGCTAATGCTCGTGAGTGTGCACGCGTGGGAGTTTCCTTGTGCGCGCGATCGGTCGCATGGCCCGCATGACCAGAGGGGGGGGGCCGAGCTCACGACATTCTTTTGGTGAAAAAAACGGGCCCCATTGCAGGGGTCCGTTTTTTCCTACCAAAGGCAAGTCGCAGCAGTTGCCGGGCCCCCCTTTCAATTAGGTTTGGCCGGGCCCCTCACACCAGTACCCCTAATACCCCCCTGATGGCGGCCCTGGTGGAGATGCACTAGTCGATTCAAACCTGCCTTCAATTTGTGCATGCAAAAAGAATAACAGGGCCCCATAAAGACTTCTGCAAAGATGAGTATATTTCACTCATGATTAATGTGCTTCCCTTGCACTTTGTATTTAGGAAATGCCAATCTAAAAGAGAGACTTGTTTGGATCATCACGGTCCTCTTTTCATCACATATATACATTTACTAGCTGTATCTCTCTACAATTGCTTTTTTGTGTCTTTATACACAAGTATACTGCATGCTGCTCCTTTGAGCTAATATTTTGCATTTTTTGGGCCCTATCTTTTTGATATGCCTGGCCAGGTCACTTATGTGGTCGTTTTAATTCACTTTAATCTTTGATTATTATGTAGGATAATAACCAGGGAAATTGTATCTATATAACCTTTATATATTTAATAATAAATACTTTTTGTAATTTTGTATCTCAGTGTGTGCTGGTTGTGTCCTAGAATTATGACCTTTTCCCCCCCTTTTTTTTTCTTCTTTTTTTTCAAATTATACCTGGGACGGCACCGTGCAATATTTTCTTTGCATTTACTGAGATTTTGGATTTAGATAGTCTTTTCTGATTAGTCTAATAGAAAAGTCTTACTCGGGTCTAGGAGCCAGCAATGGAACATTAAAGGGATTGTCCCATTTGAGAAATCCCCTTTCAGAGTAGCTGCAACGATCAGCTGATCACCGTGTTAAGTGGCGGATTAAGTAGACCATAGGCCCTGGGCTGTTCCACAAGCTTGGGCCCCATTCTCCACCACCGCGATGCCACATCGTGTCTCTATTAAACACCACCTTTCTGTGCGAGCATTGACAAATGAGTGTTACGATTAACCTTGTCAAAGGGCTGTGTCCAATGGCGGATTATAATATGGGCGAACACACTCTTAAACTATGCAGCGCTGCTAGCTGCCGTGCTGTCGCGCTGTCGCGCTGTCCCGCTTCCAACTGAATCTGCGTCCACAGGACGCAGATTCAATTGGGTTAAATGCTGGAGCCTCGCTCCAGCATTCACTCTGCCGTGAGCATCTCGGCGCAGGCAGGCGCGATGTAGTGACGTCATCATGCCTGTCTGCACGGAGTCACTCACGGGACAATGCAGAGGAGGAGAAGCATCCCCCACCGTCGTGGGAACCGGGATAGGTAAGTAATTATGTTTTTTTATTTATTATGTACGTACATATGGAGGTATTATACTGTGTCGCAGCTATGGAGGCATTATACTGTGTAGGACAGCTATGGGGGCATTATACTGTGTCTCAGCTATGGGGGTATTATACTGTGTCACAGCTATGGGGGTATTATACTGTGTCACAGCTATGGGGACATTATACTGTGTCGCAGCTATGGGGGCATTATACTGTGTCGCAGCTATGGAGGCATTATACTGTGGTGTCGCAGCTATGGAGCCATTATACTGTGTCACAGCTATGGGGGCATTATTGTAATGACGGGGGGTAGGGAAACGGACAAGTGAGCCCTAGTCTACCCGCCACTCTGTCCCTGCCTACTTGCAACGACCCGCCCTAGGCGACGGGGTACAACTGGGCGGCGGTCCCTGCGCTCAGTAAGTGCACGACAAACACGACAAACATACAAGGGAATACAAGCAAGGGAAAGGGGCAGTTGCCCACGGCAACACCGTGAGCAACCAGAGTGGTGAACGAGCCGAGTCAAGCCAGGAGTGTGCGAGGTACCAAACGAAGAGCAGAAGAGTAGTCAGTAAGCCAGGGTCTGTATGGAGCAGGATCAAAATAGAAGGAGCTGTAGCTGGGCCAGGAAACCACACAAAAAGAATCACAAGCACCGAGGGACAGGAAGGGCAGGCTTAAATAGACAGAGGGCGGGAGCTAGCTGAGTCTGGCCAGGTTGCGATAGGCTCTCCCACTCCTAAGCCTGCCAGCCTGAGTGGTGGAAGCTGGAGTCAGTCTCAGGGATGTAGATTCAGGTGCTGACTGATTAATTATGGGCGTTAACCCCGAAGCTGTGCCTGGCAGATCCTTTACAGTACCCCCTCTTTTATGAGGGGCCACCGGACTCTTTCTAAGTGGACCTGGCTTACTGGGGAAACGCAGGTGGAACCTCCTGACCAATACCCCAGCGTGAACATCCCGGGCGGGTACCCAAGTTCTCTCCTCGGGCCCGTATCCTCTCCAATGGACCAGGTACTGGAGGGAGCCTTGGACCATCTTGCTGTCCACAATCTTGGCCACCTCGAATTCCACCCCCTCAGGGGTGAGAACGGGAACAGGAGGTCTCCTCGAGGGAGCCAAGGACGGGGAGCAGCGTTTAAGGAGGGAGGCATGAAACACGTCGTGTATACGAAAAGACGGGGGTAACTCCATCCGGAAGAAGACAGGATTGAGGACCTTAATGACCTTATACGGCCCAATAAACCGGGGAGCAAACTTCTTGGACGGAACCTTGAGACGCAAGTTCCTAGACGACAACCACACCAGATCCCCGACCATAAACAGGGGGTTAGCAGAACGTTTTCTATCAGCCTGATTTTTTTGTACGCTCTGGGACGCCTCTAGGTTCTTCTGAACCTGGGCCCAGACTGCACAGTTCCCGATGAACGACCTCTACCTCGGGATTGTTGGAACTACCAGGTGAAACGGAGGAGAACCGTGGATTAAACCCAAAATTACAGAAAAAGGGGGAGACCCCTGACGAGTTACTGACCCGGTTATTAAGGGAAAATTCGGCGAGGGGAATGAATGAGACCCAATCATATTGACAGTCAGAGACAAAACACCTTAAATATTGTTCTAGAGATTGATTAGTCTTCTCAGTTTGGCCATTGGTTTCAGGATGGAAGGCAGAGGAGAAGGACAGATCAATCTCCAACTTCATACAGAAGGCTCTCCAAAACAATGAAACAAATTGTACCCCTCTGTCCGAAACAATATTGACAGGGACCCCATGGAGACGCAGGATGTGTTTGACAAACAAGGTAGCCAACGTCTTGGCGTTGGGTAGTTTCTTGAGGGGCACAAAGTGGCACATCTTACTGAAGCGGTCTACTACCACCCACACCACCGACTTGCCTTGGGATGGAGGCAAACCGGTGATAAAATCCATGGAGATATGTGTCCAAGGTCTCTGGGGAATGGGCAACGAACGCAGTAAGCCCGCTGGTCGGGACCTGGGAGTCTTGGACCTAGCACAAACCTCACAAGCGGCGACGTAGGCCTTAACGTCTTTAGGCAACCCAGGCCACCAATAGTTTCTAGTAATGAGGTGTTTGGTACCCAGGATGCCTGGATGACCAGATAGTGCGGAGTCATGATTTTCCCTAAGTACCCTTAGCCGGAATTGCAGGGGAACAAACAGCTTGTTCTCAGGAAGGTTCCCGGGAGCTGAACCTTGATCAGCAGCAATTTCAGAGACTAAATCAGAATCGATCGAGGAAATGATTATACCTGGAGGCAAAATACAAGCAGGATCTTCCTCCGAAGGAGGGCTGGCCATGAAGCTACGCGACAGTGCATCAGCCTTAATATTTTTAGACCCAGCCCTATAGGTAACCAAAAAATTGAATCTGGTAAAAAATAACGCCCATCGAGCTTGTCTCGGGTTTAGCCTCCGGGCAGATTCTAGGAAAACCAGATTCTTGTGGTCGGTAAGGACCGTTACCTGGTGCCTAGCCCCCTCCAGGAAGTGGCGCCACTCTTCAAATGCCCATTTAATGGCTAAGAGTTCGCGGTTGCCAATATCATAGTTACTCTCAGTTGGCGAAAACTTCCTGGAGAAGTAGGCACAGGGGCAGAGATGGGTGAGGGACCTGGTACCCTGGGACAAGACAGCCCCCACTCCCACCTCAGATGCGTCAACTTCCACGATAAATGGCTCCATTTGGTTGGGCTGAACCAGCACCGGGGCCGAGTTAAAGCACCTCTTAAGGACATCAAAAGCCTGGACAGCCTCAGGAGGCCAGTGGAGGAGATCAGCTCCTTTGCGAGTGAGGTCCGTAAGAGGCTTAGCGATGACCGAGAAGTTAGCAATAAATCTCCTGTAATAATTAGCGAACCCCAAAAAACACTAACGCCTTCAGGGAGGCAGGTTGGACCCATTCCGCCACAGCCTGAACCTTGGCGGGGTCCATGCGGAATTCATGAGGAGTGAGGATTTGACCCAAAAATGGTATTTCCTGTACCCCAAACACACATTTTTCGGTTTTGGCAAACAGTTTGTTTTCCCGAAGGACCTGGAGCACCTTCCTGACATGCTCAATGTGGGAGGACCAGTCCTAGGAAAACACCAGTATATCATCAAGGTACACTACAAGAAATATCCCCAGGTAATTTCTCAAAATCTCATTTATGAAATTCTGGAAGACCGCAGGGGCATTACACAACCCAAAGGGCATGACGAGGTATTCGAAATGGCCTTCGGGCGTGTTAAACGCAGTCTTCCACTCATCCCCCTCTTTGATGCGGATAAGGTTATACGCCCCCCGTAGATCCAACTTAGAGAACCATTGGGCCCCCTGAACCTGATTGAAGAGATCAGGATTCAAAGGAAGGGGATACTGGTTCCTTACCGTGACCTTATTCAGGCTACGGTAGTCAATGCATGGCCTAAGACCACCATCCTTCTTCCCTACGAAGAAGAAGCCAGCACCTACCGGAGAAGTAGAGGGACGAATGTAAACCTTGGCCAGGCATTCCTGGATATACTCTCTCATGGCTTCACGTTCGGGACAAGAAAGATTAAATATCCTACCCGTAGGAAGCTTAGCTCCTGGTACCAATTCGATAGCGCAATCGTATTCTCTATGAGGAGTTAACACTTCGGAGGCCTCCTTAGAGAAAACATCAGCGAAGTCCTGAACAAACTCGGGTAGCGTGTTCGCCTCCTCAGGGGGAGAAATAGAATTAACAGAAAAACATGACGTAAAACATTCATTACCCCATTTGGTTAGCTCCCCAGTATTCCAGTCAAACGTGGGATTATGCAACTGCAACCAGGGAAGGCCTAGAACCAAATCGTACGATAATCCCTGCATCAACAGTACAGAGCACTGCTCCAAATGTATGGAGCCAACAAGGAGTTCAAAAACAGGGGTATGCTGTGTAAAATAACCATTAGCAAGAGGAGTGGAGTCGATACCCACTACCGGGACAGGTTTAGGCAAATCAATCAGAGGCATACCGATTGTTTCAGGCATCAACAATTTAACACAGAATGTGAGTACATATATAGATCAGGTGCTGCGTCCGTTTGTACTGGGTCTCACATCATATGTACGTAACACCATGGATGTTCTGAAACAAATTGAAGGTATTACTTTGGAGCATAACACACTATTGGCTAGTTTGGACGTAGAGGCATTGTACTCGTCTATTCCACATAAACTTGGTTGTGAAGCGGTAGAGTACTTCCTTAGATCCAGAGGTACTCAGTTTGTGGCCCATAACCAATTGGTTTTACAGTTATTACATTTTGTGTTGGAAAAAAATATATTTATCTTCGAAGACACGATCTTTCACCAGCAATGCGGTACAGCCATGGGGAGTCCCACTGCTCCCACCTATGCAAATTTATTTCTTGGCTGGTGGGAAGAGACAATTGTCTTTGGGGACAAGTTTGCCAAATGGACCTCATCAATAGGAATATGGATAAGATATATTGATGACGTGTTGTTGTTCTGGAACTCAACAGTTGAGGAGTTCAATAGTTTTGTAGCAGCCCTTAACAAAAATGATCTAGGGCTGAGGTTCACCAGCAAAATTAGTGACAAAGAACTATCGTTTCTAGATCTGAAAATCACAAAAACAATGGAGGGCACAATTAGTACAAAAGTACACCGGAAGGAAACAGCAACCAACAGTTTCCTACAATGGAACAGCTGCCATCCCTATCCCCTTAAACGTGGTATTCCCAAAGGCCAGTTCATGAGAATACGCCGTAATTGTAGCTCCATGGATGATTTTGAGAGACAAGCAAAGGAGCTCAAAAATAGATTGAAGGATAGGGGTTTTCCCATGGGAGTAGTGAGGAAGGCCTACGAGGGAGCGAGAGATGCGGATAGGCAGAGTCTTCTTGTCCCTAAAAAACGTAAAGAAGAAAAAGTTACGAGACTCATAGGCACTTACGACTCTAAACAGGGCGAAATTATGCAAATCCTCAAAAGGTACTGGCGTATCCTTAGCACTGACACAGACTTAGCAGATCAGATCACACCATGGCCTTCAGTCACGTTTAGGAGAGGAAAAAACATTAGGGATAGAGTTATGCACAGCTGTTTTGAGCCTATCACATCTAAGGGCACATGGCTGGATAGACAAATACCAGGCACATATAGATGCGGTAGCTGTAAGGCTTGTGACTTCATTTTAAGGGGAAACAAGTTCAGGAGTGTCGTCACAAAAGAGGAGTACGACATTCGTGATTTTGTCAACTGCAAAACAGCAGGGGTGGTCTATCTGATCACATGCCCATGCCCCTTAAACTATGTGGGCAAAACGATGCGACAATTTCGGCGCCGGATAAGGGAGCATGTCGGAGATATTGTCCATACAAGGGATACTCCGATATCTAAACATGTACATGCCAAACACCAGGGTCATGCAGAATGTTTAAAGCTTCAAGCAATTGAACTTATAAGACCTCCCAAACGGGGAGGCGATTGGGACAATCTCATTCTACGCAAAGAAGCCCAATGGATTTACAGATTGGCATGTACACAACCAGCGGGTTTAAATGAACAGACAAACTATACGTGCTTTATATGAACATACAGTTATATCATCCATTATCGGGCAGCCAAGTCCATATGGCTGTTTTTCTTCGAAAGGTGGCTTTCAAGCGAATTGATATGGCCAGTGGGTCATCTTGTGTGTTATCAATACTTTATAATGTGAGGGACATCGCACTTATCCTTTCAATATGTACTTACAGTGGAAGAGTTGTTTTTAAAGGCAGTCTTTTTGCGGTTTGGAACTGATCCGTAAAACCAATATCCTATATTCCATATCGTTATACTCCTTCCTTTTTCGCTGGTTCTGGCAGCATGGGCGATACGTCCGTGGCTTCCACTGCGCCTGCGTGTTCTTCTTGATGCGGTCGATGATGGTTCCGGGTTGTCAGCTGACGGCCGGGAGTCACATGGACAGGCGTCACGAATTCGGGGGACGCATGTGATTGGCTGGTTCGGTTAGCGCTGCCGAGAACAGGGGGTGGAGCTAGGTGTTTAAAGCAACTCATAGCCCCGTTACGAAGTATGCCGCGGACATCAATGCGAGCATCCTTCCGTGATGTACAGCAGAATATCTGCTGCTGAAAATATATATCGCTGGCAATCGGGCCAGAGTGACCAAGACACAGACCCCTGAGGATAAGTATTTGAAACGCGTAGGGTCTTTTTGATTAAGGGATTTTTTGCATAGGGAACGATAGCATTGTGTTATACCCAGCACTGGGAGCTTCCGGGGTGTCTATCTCGGACTCTGGTGTGTACCTGGGATTCAAACTATTGTTGTGCCCAATATTAATGCTGATCCCGAATGCATATCTGCAAAAACACTGTGCTATGTTCATGAAACTTAACAGTGTTTTATGTTTAATACGTTTTTAATACACACGGTGGGGCTTTTCACAGTGGTGATTTACCCCTGTTTTTAGTGAGTTACAAATAAAAGGTATTTTTTACTCTATTGTCACTTCAGTGAATTTACTGGAATTCCTATATTGTGGGAGCACAATTATATTTATCTAAATTAATACAGTGAAGTGCATAGCAAGAGACATAGCAAATTCCACAGACATGATATTAGTAGAGGACCCTGAATCCACGAAGGCACTGCCGGTAGCAGACCTACCACCAAAAGAGACCTGAAAGGGAAGCAAGATCTTAGTACGTTTCCTATTTACGGGAAATACCTGTGCGCCCAAGTGACCTCCCCGATGATCACTTAGGCGCGGAAGTTCTCTGGCTACATTCTTACGCTTAGGACAGTTGTTCACTTGATGCTTGTCATCCCCACAGTAGAAGCAGAGACCATTCTTCCTGCGGAATTCTCTACGTTGTTGGGGGGACACGGAGGCCCCGAGTTGCATAGGTATCTCTGAGTCTTTTGGGGAGGAACGAAGCAACGGAACTTCGGGAGGCATCATGGGGGAGTCGGAGGAGAAAACACATAAACGTTCACGTTGTCGTTCCCTGAGACGTCGGTCAAGTCGTACCGCTAAAGCCATAACCTGGTCTAGGGAGTCAGAAGAGGGATAGCTAACTAGCAGGTCTTTCAGGGCATTCGACAGACCCAACCTAAACTGGCACCTTAAGGCAGGGTCATTCCACCGAGAAGCTACGCACCACTTCCTAAAGTCAGAACAATACTCCTCAACAGGTCTCTTACCCTGACGTAAGGTCACCAGCTGACTCTCGGCAAAGGCAGTCCTGTCAGTCTCGTCATAAATAAGTCCGAGAGCAGAAAAGAAACAATCAACGGAGGAAAGTTCAGGGGCGTCAGGAGCCAAGGAGAAAGCCCACTCTTGGGGCCCTTCCTGGAGCCGGGACATAATTATACCCACCCGCTGGTTCTCAGAACCTGAGGAATGAGGCTTTAAACGAAAGTAAAGCCTACAACTCTCCCGAAAGGAGAGAAAAGCCCTCCGGTCCCCTGAGAACCGGTCGGGCAACTTGAGGTGGGGTTCAAGAGGTGAGGTGAGGGGAACTACCAAGGTAGCATCAGGCTGGTTGACCCTCTGAGCCAGGGCCTGGACCTGTAGGGAGACACCCTGCATTTGCTGAGCCAGGGTCTCACGGGGGTCCATAGTGGTGTCAGGGACCAGGGTAGACTAGGTATGGGCTTGTGATTATGTAATGACGGGGGGTAGGGAAACGGACAATTGAGCCCTAGTCTACCCGCCACTCTGTCCCTGCCTACTTGCAACGACCCGCCCTAGGCGACGGGGTACAACTGGGCGGCGGTCCCTGCGCTCAGTAAGTGCACGACAAACACGACAAACATACAAGGGAATACAAGCAAGGGAAAGGGGCAGTTGCCCACGGCAACACCGTGAACAACCAGAGTGGTGAACGAGCCGAGTCAAGCCAGGAGTGTGCGAGGTACCAAACGAAGAGCAGAAGAGTAGTCAGTAAGCCAGGGTCTGTATGGAGCAGGATCAAAATAGAAGGAGCTGTAGCTGGGCCAGGAAACCACACGAAAAGAATCACAAGCACCGAGGGACAGGAAGGGCAGGCTTAAATAGACCGAGGGCGGGAGCTAGCTGAGTCTGGCCAGGTTGCGATAGGCTCTCCCACTCCTAAGCCTGCCAGCCTGAGTGGTGGAAGCTGGAGTCAGTCTCAGGGATGTAGATTCAGGTGCTGACTGATTAATTATGGGCGTTAACCCCGAAGCTGTGCCTGGCAGATCCTTTACAATTATACTGTGTAGCAGCTATGGAGGCATTATACAGTGTAGCAGCTATGGAGGCATTATACGGTGTCGCAGCTATGGATGCATTATACTGTGTAGGACAGCTTTGGGGGCATTATACTGTGTCACAGCTATGGGGGCATTATACTGTGTCACAGCTATGGGGGCATTATACTGTGTCGCAGCTATGGGGACATTATACTGTGTCGCAGCTATGGGGGCATTATACTGTGTCACAGCTATGGGGGCATTATACTGTGTAGCAGCTATGGAGGCATTATACTGTGTCGCAGCTATGCGGGCATTATACTGTGTAGCAGCTATGGGGGCATTATACTGTGTCGCAGCTATGGGGGCATTATACTGTGTCGCAGCTATGGGGGCATTATACGGTGTCACAGCTATGGGGGCATTATACGGTGTCACAGCTATGGGGGCATTATACTGTGTAGCAGCTATGGGGGCATTATACTGTGTCGCAGCTATGGGGGCATTATACTGTGTCGCAGCTATGGGGGGCATTATACTGTGTCACAGCTATGGGGGCATTATACTGTGTAGCAGCTATGGAGGCATTATACTGTGTCGCAGCTATGGGGGCATTATACTGTGTCGCAGCTATGGGGGCATTATACTGTGTCGAAGCTATGGGGGCATTATACTGTGTCGCAGCTATGGGGCATTATACTATGTCGCAGCTATGGGGGCATTATACGGTGTCACAGCTATGGGGACATTATACTGTGTAGCAGCTATGGGGGCATTATACTGTGTAGCAGCTATGGGGGCATTATACTGTGTAGCAGCTATGGGGGCATTATACGGTGTCACAGCTATGGGGGCATTATACGGTGTCACAGCTATGGGGGCATTATACGGTGTAGCAGCTATGGGGGCATTATACTGTGTCGCAGCTATGGGGGCATTATACTGTGTAGCAGCTATTGGGGGCATTATACTGTGTCACAGCTATGGTTGCATTATACTGTGTCGCAGCTATGGGGACATTATACTGTGTCGCAGCTATGGGGGCATTATACTGTGTCACAGCTATGGGGGCATTATACTGTGTCACAGCTATGGGGGCATTATACTGTGTAGCAGCTATGGAGGCATTATACTGTGTCGCAGCTATGGGGGCATTATACTGTGTCGCAGCTATGGGGGCATTATACTGTGTCGAAGCTATGGGGGCATTATACTGTGTCGCAGCTATGGGGCATTATACTATGTCGCAGCTATGGGGGCATTATACGGTGTCACAGCTATGGGGGCATTATACTGTGTAGCAGCTATGGGGGCATTATACTGTGTCGCAGCTATGGGGGCATTATACTGTGTCGCAGCTATGGGGGCATTATACTATGTCGCAGCTATGGGGGCATTATACGGTGTCACAGCTATGGGGGCATTATACGGTGTCACAGCTATGGGGGCATTATACTGTGTAGCAGCTATGGGGGCATTATACTGTGTCGCAGCTATGGGGGCATTATACTGTGTAGCAGCTATGGGGGCATTATACTGTGTCACAGCTATGGGGGCATTATACTGTGTAGCAGCTATGGGGCATTATACTGTGTCGCAGCTATGGGGCATTATACTGTGTCACAGCTATGGGGGCATTATACTGTAATGGTGTCAAACGCCAAATTATCTCCCAAATTATATATTCCTGTAACTATTGTCTCAGGAGAAAGATCGCACACCTCCTCTGCCTATCTGGATTCTGGAGAGGCTGCAAATTTTATCCAGCAGGATCTAGTGGATCGCCTGCAGCTACCCATGGTTCCTCTGGAGAAACCTCTGGCTGTTGCCTCTGTGAATGTCTACCATTGCCCAATCATATTGTGCCCATCACTGAACTATTGACACTACAGGTCGGAGTTCTTCACTCGGAACAGATTGCCTTTCTCATCTTGCCTAAAGCTATCAACCCTATTCTGCTGAGCCTGCCTTGGCTTCGTTTACATGCTCCGGTTCTCGACTGGAGTTCCGTAAAAGTCTTCCAATAGGGATCCAAGTGCCTTCATCACTGTCTGCCACAGGTTCGTCCTGTTTTGCCTCCATAGCCTCAGTCACTCTTCGCTCTGCCCTCTCATTATGCCAATTTTGCGGACATCTATAGTAAGAAGGAAGCAGAGACTCTTCCTCCCCATCGCATCATGGAAGAGTCTATCCTCTCTCTCTGCCGGAGACCCTGGTCATGTCTGCTTATGTTAAGGAGAACCTTGAGAGAGGGTTCATCCGGAAGTCTTTCTCCCTGGCCGGAGCCGGATTTGTCTTTGTGAAGAAGAAAGATGGTGCTCTTCGTCCATGTATTGACTACCAAGGTTTGAACCAAAATCACGGTCAAAAATAAATACCCCTTGCTGCTCATCTCAGAACTCTTCAATAGGATTCGGGGGGGGGGGCAAAGTGATCACAAAGCAGGATCTGCGCGGGGCTTATAACGTGATCCGTATCTGCAAAGGTGACGAGTGGAAAACCGCATTTAACACCCGAGACGGTCACTGCGAATATCTCGTGATGCCTTTTGGACTGTGTAACGACCCAACCAAGTTCCAGGAGTTTGTAAATGACATCTTCTGGGATCTGCAGTATGTCTGTGTGGTGGTCTATTTGGACGACATCCTGATTTACTCACCCGATTTGGCGACGCATAGGAAGTACGCTCGACAAGTTCTGTTGCGGTTAAGGGGGAATCACCTATATTCTAAACTCGAGAAGTGTGTGTTCGAGAGGAACTCTCTGCCCTTCCTGGGCTATATTGTCTCTGACCGCGGACTCCAGATGGATCCAGAAAAGGTGAAGTCCGTCTTAGAGTGGCCATGTCCACAGGGTCTTCAGTCTATACAGCGATTCTTGTGATTTGCAAACTTCTACCGGCATTTTATCCCAAACTTCTAGTCTCTGACTGCTTCAATCTCTGCCCTCACCAAGAAGGGGGTGAACGCCAAGGTTTAGCCTCCGGATGAAGATGCAGCATTAACCAACCTCAAGAGTGACTTCACTTTAGCCTCAGTTCTCCATCACCCTGATGCATCTCGGCAGTTCTTTCTGGAGGTGGATGCGTCTTCTGTTGGTGCTGGAGCACTACTATGTCAAAGAAACTCTAAAGGCAAGTCGGTGGCCTGTGGCTCCTTTTCAAAATTATTCTCTCCTGCAGAGCGCAACTATTCCATCGGGGATCGGGAGTTGCTGGCCATCAAGTTGGCCATAGAGGAGTGGGGGCACTTGCTGGAGGGTGCTATTTATCCTATTATCATCTATACAGATCACAAGAATCTCACGTACCTACAGTCAGCACAACGACCACCAGACGCTGTTCTTCGCCCGATTTCAATTCTCTCTTCACTTCCGTCCTGCAGACAAGCACGTGAAGGCTGATGCTCTGTCTCGCTCGTTTGAAACAATGACTGAGGAAATTCCTCAATATATCATAGATCCTTCTAGGATTATTGCCGCTAACCCTCTGCCAATTTTGTTTGTCTTGCAGACAGGAAGAGAATCCTCTGCTGGGGACACAACTCTAAACTGGCTGGGCACTCTGGTGTCCGTAAGACACAGGACTTGATAGCTCGTCACTACTGGTGGCCCATTCTGCCTAGAGATGTTGCGGACTATGTCTCCTCACGTACAAACTGTGCCTCAAACAAGTCTACCCGCTCCAAACCTGCTGGTCTGCTCCTACCCTAATGCCCCTTGGCAAAATTTCGCTATGGACTTTTTTACAGACCTTAGTCCCTCAGATGGATGTATTGCGGTCTGGGCAGTAGTGGATCGTTTCTCTAAAATTGCATTTTATTCCATTGACTGACCTTCCGTCTGCTCCTCGCATTACAAATCTGTCTATTCTGCATATATTCCGTCTGCACGGACTTCCTCTGCATGTTGTCTCGGATCGGGGTGTACAGTTTACATCCAAGTTCTGGAGAGCCCTGTGCAACCTGTTAGATGTAAAGCTGGACTTCTCTTCTGCCTATCGCCTACAGTCCAATGGTCAAGTGGAGAGGACCAATCAAATTTTAGAGAATTATCTTCGTTATTTCGTTTCCGTCCAACATGACAATTGGGTACAACTTTTGTCTTGGGCGGAATTCTCTTACAACAATCACACAAGTGAGTCTACT
This sequence comes from Rhinoderma darwinii, assembly GCF_050947455.1. Classification (NCBI taxonomy): domain Eukaryota; kingdom Metazoa; phylum Chordata; class Amphibia; order Anura; family Rhinodermatidae; genus Rhinoderma; species Rhinoderma darwinii. Next base: position 182,004,411 of record NC_134688.1, on the reverse strand, counting down.
GCCTCATCTCCTTTCTACATTGTGTACAGCCAGCATCCTCAAGTTCCTCTTCCTGTGCCAGCCATGACTCAAGTACAAGCAGCAAATTCTTCATTTGGAACTTTCATTAATATCTGGCAGCAAACCAAATCCGCGATCCTCCAGACAGTGGACTGCGTGAAAAGACATGCAGATAAGAAGAGAACAGCTCCTCCTCAATTCTCTCCTGTAGCTAAGGTCTGGCTGTTCTCTAGAAACATTCGTCTCAAGATGCCTTCGCATAAATTCCCTCCCAAGTTCCTCGGCCCTTTCGAAGTCTTGCAACGTATAAACTCTGTGTCCTATAAACTTCAAGCTGCCTCCTACTCTCAGAATCCCCAACTCGTTCTACGTGTCCCTCCTCAAGCCTGTGGTTCTGAACTGCTAAAGTAAGTCTACTAGTTCTGCAGTGTCTCCCAGCAGTGTTTTTGAGGTGAAGGAGATTCTGGACTTCAAGAGAGTAGGAGGAAGGACTTTCTATCTAGTGGAGTGGAAAGGGTTTGGTCCTCAGGAGAGATCCTGGGAGCCAGAAGAGAATCTTAATGCTTCTACCCACATTAAAAAATTCCTCTTACGCTCTGGACCCAAGAAGAAGGGGCATAAGGGGGTACTGTTATGGCTGCGGCCGCGGACCGCCGACGCTTTCCTCTGTCAGAGGTTCGTGACCTCAAACCCCAGGCCGCCTGCCAGCATCTCCCTTTTAGGAGACGCTGGCTCGTGCGGCCGTCCTGCCCTGTACTGTCTGTTATGGTGCGCGCTCGTCCACGGCCTCAAAGGGCCAGCGCGCGCTTACTAAAAATTCTCTATCCAATCCCCAGATCACCCTGGACTATAAAAAGGGCTCTGCCCTTCTATACCTTGCCTGAGCGTTGTTGTTTACCCATGTTAGTTCTGCAAACGGTCTTTTAGTTGTATCCTGCTCCCAGTGTTCCCATGCCCTGCTACCTGTATCCTGTATCTCGTGCCGTGTTTGTTCTTGTGCCTTATCTAGTATTGGAGTCGTGTTGTGTCATCTGCCACGCCTGCTGTCATACACTACGGCTAGCGCCACCTACCACATCAAGCTCCATCTGTGCCAAAGCCTCCACTACTGTCTGTACCCTTACAGGTAATGTAGCGTCCATGGCCACGGGCCGTCGGGTCTACTCACTTCCTGATGCCCGCAGTCATGGATCTGTGAGCGCTGGTCCCCACCTCCTTCCTAGGAGACGCCAGCGCTCACTTCCGCTCCGGTCCGCTGTGTCCCGTAACACACATGATTTCCTGGACTATAAGAGGGCCCCAGCCCATCTGATCCTTGTCTGAGCGTTGTTAGTTATCCCAAGTCTGTCTTGCAAATGGTCCCTTAGTGTTTCCCGTTCAATTTGTTACCCGTGCCCTGTTACCTGTTCCTGTATCCCGTGCTGTGTTCATGTTCCTATGCCTACCAGTTGGAGTCGTGTCTACTGCACCTGCTGTTTGCTACCTTCTGTATCATCCGCCACGTCCTGTGTCATCTGATACGTCCAGAGGGATTTGCCACGTCTGGCGCAACCTGCGGCACCTGCTGTCATCCGCCATGTCTGGCGTTACCTGCTGCACCCATCTCCATCCGTGCCAGAGCTGCGGCCACTGTCTTGTGCGGGACTTTGTATTGCTGGGGTTCCCTGTTTGGCCAGCTGCCTCCCTGCTACGGTGGTGCGGCCTAGTGGGTCCACATACCCACAAACCGTGACAGGTACCCTTGTGCTAAGGACTTTGCATTGACTTTGTATAGACTGTGATTTGGCCAGCTGCCACTCGGCTATGGCGGAGAGGCCTAGTGGGTCAACATACCCCGAGATCGTGACACAGCCGATGTGATCTGCCCTTTCAGTAATACATGCTGGATGTGAGGTCTTTGACACCAGGATGCTGCTGACTTCACTAGCTCTCATGTATCAGCACAGCTCTATACACTGACAGCCTGTGGGATTCCGGATATTCTCTACTTTCTGACAGCCTGTATTTTCCCATCCTTTTAATACATTTTGGATGATATCTCTGTGCATCCAGGATGCTGCTGCCTTCACTAGCTTTCATGTATCAGCACATAATTCTCTCTACACTAGCCTGTGGGATTCCCCATTTGCTTTCCTTCCTATTCACACTCTGACAGCCTGTATGATCTGCCCTCCCAATAATACATGTGAGGTTATAGACTCCAGGATGTTGCTGCCTTCATTAGGTTATTTTATCAGAGTTCAGTGTTGGATAAGAGGTGCAATGAAGGCAATACTAGAACAGGTAACAAGACAGCCAAAGGTTGAACAGAAAGTCTAAATCACAAAGCTAGCGTATTTCAGGAATAGCAGAGGTCGGTACCAGCCGGGAGCAGAAACCCCAAATCCGTAAGCAAAGGGTAATCCAGAGACAAGCCGAGGTCCAGTTCCAAAAAGTCCAAATAGTCAAAGGTACAGGGTTTAGTCAGAAGCTTGATCAAACACATGCAGCAAGGAAATTCAGAAACAAAGAACAAAGAAGCAAACCAGGTTTAAGTACTCCAACCTTACACCTGATAGGAAGAAAAACAGAGAACAGGGATAGGCTGAACAACTAAAACCAGAATCGCCCAGAAGCTAGACTAGTAGTCAAGGTAATCTTAAAGGGACGGACGTTTCCTAACGTCCTCACTATCTACACTAATACTGACAACCTGCGTGAAATGCTCTCCCTGAACACTTGGATATTTTCTACCCTCTCCACACTCTGATCTGCTGTGTACAACCTCCTCCGCCATCCCAACTTGTCACGATGGGTGTGTGGACCCACTGGGCCGTACTGCCATATAGCAGCTGGCCAAACAGGATACCAAGGCAAAGTCAATAGTTCAAATAAGGGTACCTGTGGCAATACAGACAGTAGCGATGGCAGACTCGGATGGGACTTTTGCAGCAGGCAGACACCAGGCGTGGTGAAATACAGCAGGCGTAGTATACGACACAGCACGACTCAAACTCTCTATGGCTCAGGTACAAGGTAGCACTGGATACAGGATACAGGTAGCAGGAACGGGGACACTGGGAACTGGAAAACACTAAGGGACCATTTGCAAAGACTAACACGGGTAAACACAACAATGCGCAGGCAATGAGTGAAGGGGCAGGGCCCTTCTTATTGTCCAGGGTGATCTGGGAGCAATCAGTCAAATCTAAAACATGTGTGTGCTATGGACCTTTAAGGCCGGGAATGAGCTTGAGCGCGCACCCTAGTGGTCACTGCAGGACAGGATGGCCGCATGTGCTGGCCTCTCTGGGGAGGAAGACATCTGCAGGATGATAGGAGTCTGCGGTCTGCGACCGCGGACGTTACACTGCTGCAGTCACTGAGAGAAGGAAGTGGGAGAACAGATTACATCAGCCAGTCAGGAGAAGTGGACTGATAGATTTGAGTTAGAAGCAGCAGTACAGACCGTTATCTACAGGTGCTGTACAAAATCTACAGCAGCAAAATGCTAGGACATTTTTAATGAAGATTATTTAGAAACAACAATCTAAAATAAAGGTATGACAAACATTTAGAGGGAGCAGTAGCCATCCCCCTTCATTTAGGGCCATGATCCCCCAGGTGTCGGATGTATCCTCTTTCCCAGGGTTGTAACTAGGAAAGACTGGGCCCCATAGCAAATTCTTGACCAGCGCCCCCCCCCCGGGCGCCACAAGCAGCCCCCCTTATAGATAGTGCCCCCTGTAGAATGTGCCATACAGCCCCCTTGTAGACAGTGCTATATAGCCTTGCCTATAGACAGTGTCACACCCCATTTGTAGATAGCGCCCCCACCTCCCCCTTGTATAGTGCCTTACAGCCCCCCTGTAGATATTGCGATAAAGCCCCCTGTATATAGCTCTATAGAGCTCCCACTGTATATAGTGCCACACAGCGCCCCCTTCCTTGTATATAGTGCCATACAGCCCCCCTTAGTAGATAGTTCAGCACAGCCCCCCCCCTTAGTAGATAGTGCCACACACAGATCCCTGTAGATTGCGCCACACTCAGCCCCCTGTAGATAGAGCCACAGCCCTCCCCCTTGTAAATAGTGCCATACAGTTCCCCCATGTGTATAGTGCCACACAGCTCCCCTTTGTGTATAGTGCCACACAGCCCCCACCTGTTGTATAGTGCCACACAGCTCCCCCTTGTTTATAGTGCCACAAGGCAATGACGCATCCGAGAAAGTTGTATCAGCCATGGAGATGTCAATCAAACATGGAAATGTGGGTTTGGAGGCAGGACTATGTGACTCTTCAGAATAGCGGCACCGCCCCATGACCGTTTAATGAGTAATTAGCATATAGTGTGCGCCGTTTTAAAAGTGAATTTTAAAGATTTTGCTGCATCTGAAAAAAACATACAAGGAAATGTTTGGAAATATTGTCAGGTCATGTATTACTGCATGGTGGCGGTTCAAGGGGTTAAAACTACCAGACAGATTTCCATGAAATATACAATGAATTGAGAACAATTCCATCTGCGCTACAATTTTGTTATTATAAATATATTCTAGATAATTACAGCTCCAGAACCAAGCTCTGACATATATACAGTACCACAACCAAGCTCAGTACATAAATACAGCACTAGAACGAAGCTCTGACATATATACAGCACCAGAACAAAGCTCAGTACATATATACAGCACTAGAACCAAGCTCAGTACAAAAATACAGCACTAGAACCAAGTCCATACATATATACAGCAACAGAACCAACCCCAGTACATAAATACAGCACCAGAACCAACCTCAGTACATAAATACAGCAAGAGAACCAACCTCAGTACATAAATACAGCACCAGAACCAACCTCAGTACATAAATACAATACCAGAACCAAGCTCAATACATATATACAGCACCAGAACAAAGCTCAGTACATAAATATATCCCCAGAACCAAGCTCAGTACATAAATATATTGCCAGAACCAAGCTCAGTACATATTGTAAGGGGGCAGCCCTCCGGATCGCTGTCTCCTGGGGTAGACAGGCACTTTTGGCACAGTAAGAACAGACTTCAGTCCAGTCACAGTGTGGTACTACTGGCCTCAGCCAGTTTTATTAGGTAAAAAAGCCGTAGCAGAAAACAAATGAATACATACAGTAAATCCTAGGCCGTCTGGCCACTAACTAAACATGCAGTTCCTAACTACCAAGAGCTGAGCCTAGAGCTCCAACTCCCAAACACAACACCACAGTTGCTTTACTCACATCCAGCTTTCCCAGGAGCAGAGAGAGAGACTGTGAACTCTGCCTCTGTTTTAAAGCACACCTCAGCTGTGCAGGTAATTAGCCACAATGCAATACCTGAAGTGGCTAGTGGAATAGGAACCCTCCCAACTCTCCCTATTCCAACAACCAGGCCCTTTTACACAGGTTTTCCAGAAAACCCTTGAGCAAGGAAAACAAATTTTCCTTCTAGCTCAATTCCCTGGCTGTTTTAAAATGTATATGACAGGAACCTGGGTGAGATGTACACTCCATCCACTACTTTTCCCCTGGTCCTGTCACAATATATACAGCAGCAAAACCAATCTCATATGCATATACAGCACCAGACGATAGCTCAGTACATATATACAACACCAGAACAAGAACAGCTAAATTTAGTACAACCCCTGCCGTATAGGTTTGTACGGCGTAAAACTACAGCTCCCAGCATGGCCCGAACAATGGTAAGGATATGCTGGAAGCTGCTGTTTCACCCCCCCAAAAAAAAATCATACCACCCATCATCTCGCTGCAGATCATACAGTGACTACAGTGCTGATTAGAGGCAGAATAAACATTTACATTAAGTGACTCACCGGTGACGTCTCAGATTCTGGTTCTGTTCTTCTCCCTCTGGTCCAGACATCTATGATGGATTTCTCCCGGCCATGACCCATTTCTGCAGTTTTCCGCTCAGATGTCTTCACTTCTCACTTTTAAAACATTTCTGCACATATAAACGAAGTTAAAATTCTCAACACCTCTAAACATAATAAAGCGCCATACACTGCACCTCTAACTTTAATAGCGCCATACAATGTGTCCCTGATTATAATAGTACTATACACAGTGTCCCACACACACACCGTGCCCCCTGTAGATAGTGCCCCCATAGCCACCTATAGATAGTGACCCCACAGAGCCTCTGTAGATAGTGTCCTACATAGAAGCCCCTGTAGTTAGTGTCCCACATACAGCCCTCTGTAGATAGTGCCCACATATGGACTCCAGGGCTGCAAGACAATAGTGCTAACCACTGAGCCACCATGCTGCCCTACATATAGCTTCCCCTATAGATAGTGCTCCACGTATAGCCCACCTCTGTAGATAGTGTCTCTCATATAGCTCCCCCTGTATATAGTGTCCCACATATAGCCCACCACTGTAGACAGTGCTCTACATATAGCCCACCCCTGTATATAGTGTCTCACAAATAGCTCCCCCACATATAGACCCCCCTGTTTATAGTGGCCCACATCCTCACATATAGACCTCCCTGTACATAGTGCCCCACATATATACCCCCCTCTGTATATAATGCCCCACATCCCCACATATAGACCCCCCTGTATACAGTGGCCCACATACACACATATAGACGACCCCCCCCCCCCGTGTAGATAATGCCACTCACAGTTTTATTAGAAAAAAAACAAACATTTTACATACTCACATAATCCCGTTCCTGCGCCGTCTGGTGGCAATGCAGATCTGCTCTCTGCTGAGCAGGTCTGCTGGAGCTGAACGACGCGTCGTTCAAAGGCGCTGATTGCCAGGGCATAATGACTTGCCCTATCAATTAGCGCCTTTCAAGCACGTAAGCGGCGCGGTGATGTCATCGCACCGCTAGCGTCGCTGAAAGGCGCTGATTGGCGGGGCAAGTAATTTTGCCCCGCCAATCAGCGTCATTGTAAGACGCTGAATGGTCGGGCACGGAACATGGCCACCTGCATGCTATAGACGCAGGTACAATTACTGAAAGACGGGGTGGCTGTCGCTAGCACCGGGGCCCCCTCCGGTGCTAGCGATGCCTACGGACATGAGAGGGCCTGTGTCGCCTGGCCCATACATCTTAGAGGCTCGGCAGCACGGGCCCTGTAGTAGCGGCGCTACCGCTGTTGCAGCCATAATGTCGGCATATGGGGGTGTGTGTCGGCTGGTGGCACGGTTCCCCTCAAGCCGCGGGCACCGTAGCAGCCGCTGTGGCTGCTACCGCGGTAGTTACGCCACTGCTCTTTCCCTACCAGAGACTGAAATTATGTCAGCCTCAATTAAAGAGAATCTGGAGGGAGTCTTTTGCTGCAGCGACAGGATTTTTATTTTTATTTTTTTAAAAGGATAAAGATCTTTGAGTCCTTGTATTGACTACTGTGGGTTGAAAATTATCACTGTAAAGATTAGATACCCACTTCCGCTAATCTCGGAATTGCTTGATCACATTGGGAGCCTGTTACTTATCTAAATTAAATCTGCGGGAAGCCTACTATCTAATTCTGATTAAAGAGTGAGATTAGTGGAAGACGGCATTCAACACTGCTGTCTTCCAACATTTTGTTAACAATATTTTTCATTTTGGGATGTTCCTTACCAAGATGTCCACCTAGACAATATCCTTATCTATGACAAGGATCTGAAGGCCCATCCACTGCATGTCCGCTCCGTGTTGCTACGGCTTCATGAGAATTCCCTATACGATTTGTTGGAGAAGTGACCTGCAAGCCACTCCACCTTCCTTAGGAGCCTGCGGTTCAGTGACTAGCGAAACTGCTCAGCTGCAAGCAGTACTCAATTGTATTTGCATCCTTCAGCTGCTTCTGCTGGCGGCAGCTGCATACAGAAGAACTGCTATGGACTTCAATAGAGAGAGCCTCCCACTACTCTATTTGGTCACTTCCTGCATATGGCCAATATCAGCCATCAGCTTGCAGAACAGGAGTCAGGGCATTCGTGTTTACCAGTTAGGCAGGGTTCCAGAAACGAAACCCCCACTTATTAGACATGGATGGCAAATCCTGTCATACATTTTGGACAAATCTATCTTTCCATCTTCTATGATAGAATGTATATTAGCTCTTTGGCACATGTGTGTGGCCCTTAAAAAGGCCTTTGAGTCCTTAAAGAGGCTCTGTCACCACATTATAAGTGCCCTGTCTCCTACATAAGGAGATCGGCGCTGTAATGTAGGTGACAGTAATGCTTTTTATTTAAAAAAACGATCTTTTTTCACAAAGTTAGGAGCGATTTAAGTTTATGCTAATGAGCTTTCTTAATGCCCAAGTGGGCGTACTTTTACTTTCGACCAAGTGGGCGTTGTACAGAGGAGTGCATGACGCTGACCAATCGGCATCATGCACTCCTCTCCATTCATTTACACTGCACTAGCGATATAGTTATATCACTATGTGCAGCCACATACACAAACCCTAACATTACTAGTGTCCTGATAATGAATACACATGAAATCCAGCCTGGACGTCATGTGTACTCAGAATCCTGACACTTCTGACTCTTTTTTGTGAGATTCCAGCAACGGATACGAAATCTCGCGAGATCTCGGAGCTAAACGAGATTTGGTTTCACTTGCCGGAATCTCACAAAAAAAAAGAGTCAGAAGTGTCAGGATTCTGAGTACACATGACGTCCAGGCTGGATTTCATGTGTATTCATTATCAGGCCACTAGTAATGTTAGGGCTTGTGTATGAGGCTGCACATAGCGATATATCTATATCGCTAGTGCAGTGTAAATGAATGGAGAGGAGTGCATGATGCTGATTGGTAAGCGTCATGCACTCCTCTGTACAACGCCCACTTGGTCGAAAGTAAAAGTACGCCCACTTGGGCATTAAGAAAGCTCATTAGCATAAACTTAAATCGCTCCTAACTTTGTGAAAAAAGATCGTTTTTTTAAATAAAAAGCATTACTGTCACCTACATTACAGCGCCGATCTCCTTATGTAGGAGACAGGGCACTTATAATGTGGTGACAGAGTCTCTTTAAGGTAGGTATGGAGGTTTTTGTAGTTTCTTGATGTACCAGCACGGCTTGGCCGGGATCTTGGGCACGTGTGAACATGCGCTAGGGAGAAAGGCAACTGTATGCCCCAAAGTTTGCAATTTATATCTGTTTCCTGGCGAAAACCTGGTTGTTGTACTTGTATAGATAGCTGGAAGATTATTATTTTTTTGCCTCTGCTCATTCTTAGCTATTACAGCCATAATTGTCTTAATTTCACGTTGATATAGCGCTATGAGGTCCTGTTTTTTATAAGATGAGCTGTATTTTTTTAGGCAACACACATTTTGCAATACACATAAGCGTTTAATTTATATTAATTTTTATTATGCAAAAAATAAAGCAATTGCACAATTTTTGTTTACAACATTTACTGATAACCATAAATGTGTTCGCTGTATTGTATGAGTTTTTACATTTACGGGGATAATAATTATATCTATGTAATTTACTGTTTTGTGATGTTTAATAAAGTGTATTAAAAAAAATGTGTTTATTATAATTGTTTTTGGCTGTTATTTTTCAGTAACTCTACTGAAAAAACTGTTCATAACAGTCTATTTTCCACACTGCTATGTGCCTATGTTCTTTTCTGTGCCCTAAAGACAACATAATTGCCCTTGTACTTTTATGTTTATGCACTTTGGGTTAATTTCCATTATTTTTGTTTTTTAGCTCCACTATATCTCTCTCTTGTTAGCAGTACTATTGTTGCACTAACTGTAACATGCACATCAATAAATGCAGTTAATGGTTAGTTGTGTTTGAAACCCAGATTGAAACAAGGTATTTCAGCAATGGTACTTGTGGTCTTTTTGATGACAAATGGACATATAAAAGGGTTATGTGGGGACCAAAAATTCTTGGCAGTGTACTCACTGCAATATGTGAGTACACTCGTTGATATACAATCCGGTCCCCCGTCGTGCTGATTCTGAGATTTTCATAGATTTTTATAGCGCTGCTGGGGGACCAGAAGTCTAGTTGCAGAGTCTGCCTTCATGACAACACGACTCTTCGTCATGGGACTGGCCCCACTCTACTCTAAATACAAGCAAGACACCTCCAATGGTGAAGTACCACAAGGCCAAGAAATCTTTACAGAAGACTTGTACTACTCACAAAAATCAGTAGGCCAAGCGTAAACTCGGGGTTTATTCTGCCTGACCCAAGTTTCGCTGTCTTGGATTCTGCAGGGGTTTGGGGACGACCTACTTTTTATAAGTCCCTTGCTGCATGTCTATCATGTAATTTTGACTATTACATGGATATTTTTTTTATCTAAGAACATCAATAAACAAAAGAGACATGGATACCCAAAGGTGCAAGATTGCCCAGGGCAAAAATAATATTCTATGGTTACTTATGCTCTATGAACAAACTAATTGTTAAAAAATTATCAATTGAGAGCATATATCGGCATGTGCAGACAAAATAGGAAAGACATAGTCACAGCTGTTTATTCCGAAACTTCATTTGTTTGGAGATGTTGGGTACTTTAGCATGCGGTAGCCTACTGTTCTATTTTATTTAAAAAAAAGGCAATTAAAATTAAAAGAATCATAATGGTATGCAGTGACAAGTTTCACAGTTTTTCCATACAGTGTGTGAATGGTATGTAGTGCTAAAACTAGCATCTGTGAAGAACCTCAACTAGTGATTATTTACAATGAGGAAAACGATTTTTTAGAACCTGTATTCCTTCTTTTATCCCTCAATTTATTTCGTAGCCATTAATAACTTTATCCAAAAGAAACAGACTTTTTGTCCAATGTCATTTATCTTTTCTTTTTCCCTTTTTCTTATTATTTTCATATCATACACATACATGATAAACAAAGAACAAAAAAAAAATGAAACTCGGTGTCCTATTCCCTTCCAACCAGAAACGCCCCAGCCTTTGGCCTCATGCACACGAACGTATTTTTTTCCTCCCGTAAATACTGGCGTAAATACGGGTCCTTGGTCATACGTATTCGACCCGTATTGCACCAGTATTTACGGACCCGTGCCCGTAAATACGGGTCCGGTGTCACCAGTATTCCACCCGTATTTACGGGCACGTTTTCGCTGCAAAATTGCACTGCACTAATCGGCAGCCCCTTCTCTCTCTCAGTGCAGGATAAAGAGAAGGGGCAGCCCTTTCCGTAGTAAAAGTAGAAGAATACTTACCTGGCGATTGTCTTGGTGACGCGTCCCTCTTTCGACATCCAGCCCGACCTCCCTGGATGACACGGCAGTCCATGTGATCGCTGCAGCCTGTGATTGGCTGCAGCGGTCACATGGGCTGAAACGTCATCCCGGGAAGCCGAACTGAAGGAAGAAGCAGGGAGTTCTGGGTAAGTATGAACTTCTTTTTTTTTTACACGTTGATCTATATTGTGATCTGTAGTCACTGTCCAGGGTGCTGAAGGAGTTACTGCTGATCGTTTAACTCTTTCAGGACCCTGGACAGTGACTATCCCCTGACGTTGCCTAGCAACGCTCCCGTAATTGCGTGTGCACACACGTAGTCACCCGTAATTACGGGAGCCCCATAGACTTCTATGGGCCTGCCTGTGCCATTATTACGGCCTGAAATAGGACATGTTCTATATTTTTCAACGGCACGGGCACCTTCCCGTAAGCATACGGGGAGGTACCCGTGGCCAATAAAAGTCTATGGGCCCGTAATTACGGGCCGTGATTACGGGCATTTTTACGCTCGTGTGCATGGGGCCTTTGGAAGCAAAAAAAAAAAAGGGGGAACTGACTTGAGCTAGAGGTTAAAGAAGATGAAAACAAAAAAGGCATCTTTAATCCAAACATTTAGTTCTTCACAAAATGTTGACCTTTTCATAGAGTAGTGTCCTACATTTTGTACCCTTATTTATTAGCTGGAGCAGCTACAAAGAGCATCTCTCACTCTGGAGGACCTGTCACCTCTGTGCACTAGATGGACAGCCCATTGGTTCCAAAAGGAATTGTGTAATGCTTCGGTGCACCTGTGGTGGAAATGCAGGGAAATTAATAATTTGCTGACGGGTTCTCCACAGATTGTAGTTAATCGCTGGGTGCCCCAGCAGTAGGGCACCCTGTGATCAGCTTATTGTCAGAGGAAACTACTAACCATAAGAAATTGTGCAAAGTAGATAACTGCTGTTATGCCTGCGGCTGCTGACCAATGGAATTCCCCTTCTTACAGGCAGCCACAGGACTGTTCATCCCCGCCAGTGTCTCCGTTCCCAGGGACGCCGGCGCGATCTGCTCTCTGCCTCCTTATTCCCCAGGCATCGTCCGTAGGGTGCGCGTGAGCTAGTACTTTTTCTGAAAGGGCCAGCAGGTACACTAGTAAAAGTGTCCCCAGCCTATCCCTCGAAACCCTGGTCTATTTAATGAAGTCTACCCACTAACCCATGCCTGAGCAATGCTGTTACTAACACAGAGTTAGTCTGCGAAGGTTCCGTATCCCGTTTCCTGAAACCTGTGTCCGTGACAATCCTGTATACTGAGTACAGTGTCTGTGACCATTCCTATATCCATGTCAAAGTCCTGTATCCTGAGTCCAGTGTCCGTGACCAGTCTTGCTTCCATTAATCCAGCACAAGCCTGCTTCCAGTAATCCAGCTCAAGCCTACTTCCAGTAATCCCGCACAAATCTGCTTTCCGTAATCCGGTACAAATCTGGTCCAGTAATCCAGTACAAGCCTGCTTCCAGTGATCCGGCACCAGCCTGCTTCCAGTAATCCGGCACCAGCTTGCTTCCAGTAACCCAGCACCAGCCTGCTTACGCTGCCTGCAATTGGACTGTGTCCAGCCTGCCACCAAGGTACCATCTACCTGTAACTGTCCTATATCTGTCTGGGCCAGCAGCTACTCCATTAAGGTGAAGTAGTCCAGTGGGTTCACATCCCCAGTGGACGTTATAACTCCTTTAACCAAATTAAATCCAAGTTTAGGTTAAGTATTCCCAGTTCTAGATGAAGTGAAAATCATATAAATCAAAATATAAATGCAAATATCTCAATGCAAATTTTGCAGAACCTGCAAAGGATCAAGTAAAAGTTTGCTGATTGGCCATTTAGTGGTTAGCACTATTGCCTGCAGCGCTGTGGTCCTGGGTTCAAATCCCACCAAGGTCAACATCTGCATGGAATTTGTATGTTCTCCTTGTGTTTGCATGCGTTTTTTCCAGGTACACTGGTTTCCTCCCACACCCCTAAAAACATACAGATTGGGAATTTAGATTGTGAGCCCCAATGGGGTACACTGTGACTTGTAAGTAGGTCAGGAGGACTGGTTACATTAAGCGTATATATTGCATTATACATCACACAATAACCCATATTTCTCCATATCTCATTCAACACCATTCTCCTATTATCCAACCACTCCTACTTTTGTCAAAAAGATCAAGTCAAAGTGCAATACTACACACCAGAGCTACCTCTAGTGGTCAGCGTGAGGAACTACCTTCAAATTAGGAGACCTCCTTCTGGTGACATGATTCAATTGGACTACAATTATAAGCCTCCTCCTTATCTACTCCTGAGGCCTGGGTGATGGAGCAATATATGAATGAGAACCTAGAGAAGGGATTTATGTGTCCCTCCAGGTCCCAAGCTGTTGCTAGGTTCTTTTCTCTGGCCATGGATGATGCCAACGTCCAAAAGTAGTAATCCAAAAGGTAGTTTGTAAAGAAAAGAGATTTAATAACATAACATGAGTGGCTACGCGTTACAACACTAAAAATAGGGTGCCGTTAAATACAGAGTAAACCATTCAAGAAAAGCGCCAAAACCACTTAAAATGACGTCATGAGTGTCAACAAAAAGAAAACACTCTAAGGCCCCATGCACATGTCCTTAAAAATCGTCCGTAATTGCGGACCGCAATTTCGGTCCGCAACTAACGACCCATTCACTTCTAAACTTCACGTTTATTTACGGGATGGGGTCCGGGCCGTAAACGTGTACCGCAAAAGATAGGACATGTCCTATCTTTTGCTTTTTACAGGGCCGTGCTTTGTTTGGGAGTACAGGCCAAAAAAACTGACGGCTGCCAGTGGCCGGCCATGCCCGTAAACGCGGCATGTGATTACAGACACGGCCGTGTGAATGAGGCCTAACTGACAGTTGAGATAACCAATAGAAACAGCAGCTAGAACGGTTTGGTCATAAATATATAAATAAACAATGCATGGGTAAAGAAAAGCGGTAGTGTACCTTAAAATGAAACATATAACTTATAATGAACCATCATCAGAACAGTTAGGCCCCATGCACACGATCGTATTTTTCATATGTAATTACGGACTGTAATTACGGACCCATTCATTTTTATGAGCTACAGACTCCTTTCCGTATTTTTACAGATGGGTGTCCGCTTCGTAGAAATGATCCGTAAAATATAGAACATGTCCTACTCTTGTCCGTAATTACAGCACAGACTCCCCAAAGAAGTCTATCGGCGCTTCCGTAATTACGGACAGCTACAGATATGCACCCACAGCCATCCATAATTACGGAAGTGTTGCTAGGCAATGCCAGGTTTGCAGATATTGCACATAATTTGTGGTATTCTTCTTTTTGCGGATCCGTATATACGGATCCATTACAGGTGCACTACGGACCATATTTGCGGACGTAAGTTGCGGATGACTGTATTTACAGATAGTACTTACGGATGGATGTAAATACAGTCATCTACATGGGGCCTTAGGCCTCATGCACACGACCGTAGCCATGTGCACGGCCGTGATTTTCAAGGTCGGCCGGCTGCGGACTGTCAGTAGCAAGCCGCCCGCAAATCACGGGCCATGCACATTATTTTCAATGAGCCCGGACCGCAGAAGACGGCCGTAATAAGGCATGTCCGTTGTTTCTGCGGTTCGGGCTCCCGGGCCATGCATGGACCGTAAAAACTACGGTCGTGTGCATGGCCCCATAGAAATGAATGGGGCCGCAATTCTCTCGTGGATTTTCGGGGGAATTGCGGCCGCAAAAGCATGTTTGTGTGCATGGGGCCTAACAGTGTAGCAGAAATAATCACTAGAAAGATACTGCTAATAAAACACAAGATTGTCATTGAATTAATATAAAAGTGAAAGTAAGAACCATCCGCAGAATAGTAATGCCCGTTGCACACGACCGAGTGCCACTCAGGCCGTTTTTCATGACATCCGAGTGGCACCCGATAGTTTTCACGGACCCATTCACTTTAGCGGGTGAGTCTGATCGGGGACATGTCCTATCTTTCCGCGGATCACTGGCGGGACCCGGCCTGCGCACATGGTCGTGGGCTTCAGGTATTACAGTTTAAACTGGGAAATGGCAGATACATACAGAAGTATACTACTATAATAAAAGCACGAACAGCCATTGCATATATAACAAGTCATAATACAAGACAAGCAACTGCTAATTGAGCAACAGCGAATTGAGTGACATCGGACAAGAGAAAAATTAAAAAATATTGGTGGTGATCTTTGTCCCTCTATAGATTGCAGGGAACAGAATAAGAATATCACCATACGTAACACATTACCCTCTTCCCCTCATCTCTGAATTATTTGACCAGTTTAAGATAGCAGTAATATTCTCTAAAATCGATCTGAGGGGAACCTATAATCTCATTAGGATTCGGAAGGGTTATGAATCGAAGACAGCCTTTAACATGCATACAGGGCATTATGAATACCTGGTAATGCCCCGAACAACATTGTTCCCATGTTAAAAGAGTTCTGTCCACCAAGCGAGCAGTGCGTGAACTCATAGATTTTATTAAGCCCGTACACCGCTCCAAGGAAAGCCGATCAGAAACTAAGCAGCAGAGCCCTCACTCGAGCACTTCTGCCTCCTTGTTTTAGTGATTGGTGGGGGTCACAGTGTTCGGAACCCAACGATCAAAACTTCTGACATGTCACTAGGACATATCAAAAGTTTTTTAAAAGTTTAGTTAGAACGGAGTAACTACCTTCCTTCAAGTTTAACATGTGTGGTACTTAAAATATTTGATGGTATTCTAAGAGATGAACTGCAAAAGTATACAGCAGTGAATAATCTAATAACTGATAGCCAGCGCAGATTCATGAAAAACAGGTCATGCCTAAATAACATGCTCGGTTTCTATAAGGAGGTAAGTGAAAATCTGGATGTTGGTCATGTAACTGATGTAATATATTTGGATTTTGCAAAAGCAAGTGATAATATAGTACACAACACTATTGGAAGTGCACTGTATTAGAACGCCAATCAAACAGTTGGACCTTCAAGTCCCCTAGTGGGACTAAAATAAAGCGTAAAAAAAGTTGTAAAAAATTCAATAAATATTTCACGTAATAAAACAAAAGACAATCGCCCTTTTTCCTTTATCAAGTCCTTTATTATGTCCATAACGGCCTGAACTATAAAAATATTATGTTATTTATCCCCCGCGGTGAACGCCGTAAAACCCCCCTAAAAACCAATGCCAGAATTGCTGTTTTTCGGTCACTTTGACTTCCAAAAATTTGAATAAAAAGCGATTAAAAAGTTGCATCTATCCAAAAATTATACCTATAAAAACTATAGCTTGTCTCACAAAAAACAAGCCCTCATACAGCTCCATCGACAAAAATATTAAATGTTATGGTTCTCACAACATGGCGATACATTCTTTTTACAAAAGTAGTTTTATTGTGCAAAAAGTTGTAAAACATAAAAAAGTGTTATAAATTTGGTATCAAGGGAATCGTACTAACCCGCAGAATAAAGATAGGCCCCATGCACACGACAGTATTTTCATCTATCCCGAAATACTGTCCCCAAATACAGATCCGTAGGCATTCGTATTTCATCCGTATATACGGAAGGGTGTCCGTAAATACGGTCTGTATTGTATCCGTATTCCATCCGTATATACGGATCCGTACAAAAAGAGGGAGGTTGCAAATGATGTCATAAACATGTTGCCTAGCAATGCTTCCATAAATACGGACGATTTACGAATGCACATCAGTAGCCGTTCGTATTTATGGAAGCTCCCATAGACTTCTATGGGAGAGTCCTTGCCGTAATTACTGACAAGAATAGGACAGGTTCTATGATTTTTTCAGCACGGACACCCATCAGTAAAAATACTGTAAGGTGTCCAAGGCCAATAGCAATGGATGGGTCCGTAATAACTGTCCATAATTACTGATGAAAAATACTGTGGTGTGCATGGGGCCTTAACATGTAATTTATAACGCATGGTGAATGCTGTATTAAAAAAAACTATGCCAGAATTGCTGTTTTTTGGTATATCTAGGGAAAAATTGCAATTTTTACTTTGCACCATCCGCAGCGCAATCATTTATGGAAAGGACCTGTGGGGTGAAAATGCTCACTACACCCCTTAATAAATGCCTTGAGGGGTGCAGTTTCCAAAATGGGGTAACTTCTCAGGGTTTTTTTTTATTATTTCAGATCAGAGCCTTTGCAATTGTGAACCAATACTTTGTAAGTCGCCAAATTAGGCCTCAATTTCACATGGCTCTCTTTCACTCCAGAGCCCTGTCGATCTTCCAGGCAATAGATTAGGGCCACATGTAGGGTGTTTTTAAAACTGGGAAACACAGCATAATAATTAGAGAGCTGTCTTTTTATGGCGGCACAAGCTGGGCGTCACATATTGGCACATCTATGGAACAATTGCCATTTTCACTCAACATCGAGTGTACACTAATTTCTGGAAAACACATGCGGGGTTAACAAGCTCACAACAGCCCTAGGTCAATAACTTGAGGGGTGTAGTTTCAAAAATGAGGTAACTTCTGGTGGGTTTCCACTGTTTTGGTTCCACAGGGGCTCTGCAAATGTGACATAGCGTCCAGAAACCAATCCAGCAAAATCTATGATCCAAGAGCCAAATGGCGCTCCTTCCCTTCTGAGCCCTGCCATGTGCCCAAACAGCCGTTTATGACCACATATGGGGTATTTACATATTCTAGAGAAGATTTTTTTAGCTAAAACAACATCTTATTGAAACAATTTAATTTTTTTTATTTTCGCGTCCAAATTCTAATAAAATCTATGAAACACCTGTGGGGTGAAAATGCTTACTACACCCCTAGATAAATTCCTTGTGGGGTATAGTTACCAAAATTGGCTCTTTTTTGGGGAGTTTTCTTTGTTTTGGCATCACAAGACCTCACATGGTGCCTAAAATATAAATTTACAAATTTCTTTTTTTTCTGTAACACAGAAGGTTTTGCCATAAAAATTAACTCAATATTTATTGCCCAGATTCTCCAGTTTTTAGAAATATCCCACATGTTGCCTTAGTGTGCTAATGGACTGAAGCACAGGCCTCAGAAGCAAAGAAGCACCTAGAGGATTTTAGGGCCTCCTTTTTATTAGATTATATTTTAAGCACCATGTCAGGTTTGAAAAGGTCTAGTGGTGCCAAAACACAGGAAACACCCTCAAAAATACCCTATTTTGTAAACTAAGCCCCCAAGGAATTAATCTAAGGGTATAGTGAGCATTTAAACCCCACAGGTGTTTTGCTGTCTGAATTTCTTGAAATTAAAAATTAAAAAGAAAATGAAAAAAAAAAAAATTTCACACAAAAAAAGGAGTTTTAGCTCCGATTTTTTTCATTTTCACAAAGAATAAAGAACAAGCACCCCAACATTTGTAAAGCAATTTTTCCCGAGTACGATAATACCCCATATGTGTTCATAAACTGCTGTTTGGATACACGGCAGGAGCACTGTTTAGCATGCAGATTTTGCTGGATTCGTTTTTGGGTGCCATGTCGCAGTTGCAGAGTTTCTGAGGTAACAGTACAGTAGAAAGGTGACTCGATTTTGGAAATTACACCCCGGGGGTAGTAAACGTTTTGACCCCACAGGTGTTTGAAAGATTTTATTAGAATTAGGCAGCAAAACTAAAAAATTCATTTTTTCCCAAACTTTGTTATTTTTGTTTCAAATTTTTCATTTTTACAAGGGGTAATTGGAGCAAAAACACCACACAATTTCTTACTCAGTTTCTCCCAAGTATGGAAATACCCCATTCGTCGCCCTAAACTGCTGTGGGCTCGGAAGGGAAGGAGCGCCGTTTGGCTTTAGGAGCGCAGATTTTGCTGGATTGGTGTTTGGGCTCTATGTCGGATTTGCAAAGACCCTGAGGTACCAGGGAATAGTGAAAAGCCCCGAGAAGTGACCCCATTTTGGAAACTGCCCCTCTCAAGGCATTTATCATTTTCCTGGACATATGACAGGGCTTAGAGGTGAAAGAGCACCATGCACATTTGCGGTCAATATTGGTGATTTTTCACAGCATTGGCCCCCAATTGCAGGGCTCTGATGTCAAATATTAAAACAAACCCCCAAGAAGCGACCCCATTTTTTAAAATATACCCCTCAAGGCATTTATTAAGAGGTGCAGTGAGTATTTTGACCCAATACTACTCTTTTACTAGAAAATAATGTGCAGTGGATTTTCCACTGATATGCCATTTTAGTGAACAATATGTTATACCCAGCTTGTGCCACCGAAAACAAATATCTCATAAACTGTTAAGCGGGTTCTTCCTGGTATGGCGATGCCATATATCTGGACCTAAATTGCTGTTGGGCACGCTGTAGGGCTCAGAAGGGAGGGAGAGCCATTTGACTTTTGGATCGCAGATTTAGCCTGGTAGTAGTTCTATTTGGGGTTTTGCTGGTATTTCAGTTTATAATATGGGGGCATATATAAGCTGTGTGGAGATCATCAGGGCATAATAAGAGGGCATAATAATGGGGTAAATAAATAATAATCCACAGTTCTATAGCCAGTATTGCCGTCACGAACAAATACATGGTAAACAGTGAGGTCCCTGTTCTTCCCAAACCTCTGTCCCTACCTACTTGTACGACCCGACGTAAACAACGGCGCACAACTTGGCGGCGTTCCCTATACTAATACAAGTGAAACTGACAAACGGATAAGACAGAGAGAGTACGAAATAACAAAGGGTCACCTGGGAAGTACACGGAGGGAGAGGCAGGGCAATTGCGCCACGGACAAGTCCGGGCGCAAAAGGCGGAGGCAGGCAGGAAGAGTCAAACTGGGAGAGTGCAGAAAAACAAAAGACAGGAGGCAAAGAAAAGTCAGGAGTCCATCCGGGGTCAGGGGTCACAAAGGAGTAAAAAAGCAAGTCGCTCAGGGGAGTCTGTAACAAGGGAAAGCACCAGGCTAGGTAACTCCAATTACAGGCAAAGGCCAACTACCCCTAGGCTGAACTAAATAAGGAGAGGGTGGGAGCTCAGGAACATCATCCAGGCTTTGATTGGCCTGATGCTCCTGAGCTCCTGGAGACCGAGGGAGCCGCAGGAAGGGAGTACGTGACAATCGCACTGATAAATGGTGTCCAATCTTATCCCCCTTTTGGAACACACGCTGTACATTTTGTGTCGCCATATTCTGAGAGCCATAAAAAAAAATTTGCGACTGAGCGGTGTGAGGGCTTATTTTTTTTCAGAACAAGATGTCGTTTTTATCGCTACCATTTTTGGGTACATGCAACTTTTTGATCGCTTTTTATTCTATTTTTTTTAGGGGCGTGGTAACCAAAAAACAGCAATTCTGCTATTCTTTTTTAATTATTTTTTACAGCTTTTACCATGCTGTCACGGCTGTGGGGTATGTGGACCCACTAGACCGCTCTGCCCTAGCGGAGAAGCAGCTAGCCAAACAATAGCCAATAATAGTCTCTTGGACAAGAGTACCTGGGAGGATGTTCAGGTAGACGATAATTGGTGAAGATCGCCTATCACACAAGACGCTCGGAGTAGCAGACACTAGGCGCAGTAAATACTTGGCATGGCAGATGACACCAGATATGGCAGATGATACCAGACGTGGCAGATGACACCAGACATGGCAGATGATACCAGACGTGACAGATGATACCAAACGTGGCAGATGAGGCACACAGACTCCAACAATAGGCTATGAACAGGAACGAAACACAGCAACAGGACATGGGAAACAGGAAACGGGAACACTGGGAGCAGGATACAACTAAGGGACCATTTGCATAGACGAACACAGGGAGACTAAAAACGCTCAGGCAAGGAGAGGCAGGGCAGAGCACTTTTTAAAGTCCAGGGTGTTACTGGGTTAATTGGGAAACTTTAGACAGTTGAGCGCGCTGGCCCTTTAAGGATGGGAGTGAGCGCGAGCACCCTACAGGACACTGCAGCTATGTGTGTCGGCGTCTCTGAGGAGAAAGACGCCGACATAAAGATACAGTCCTGCGGTCGTGGCTGCCGGTAAGTGGGACCTCACCGGGGGCATAACACGTGCGCTATAAATTTACTTTATTCTGCGTGTCGATACGATTTCGGCAATACCATATGTATATAGTTTTTTCACGTTTTACGGCATTTGCATAATAAAAATCACTTTTTTAAAAAATATATATATATATAATTTGTTTTTGTATTGTTATGTTCTGAGAGCCATAACTTTTTTATTTTTTCATCAAGACAAGAAAGCTTTTTTGAGGAACGAACTGTAGCTTTTATTCCATTTATTTTTGGAGATGAAGTGACAAAAAAAAGGGATTTTGGTATTGTTTTTTATTATTTCTTTTTACGGCGTTCACCACGCGGGATATATAACATAATCATTTTATAGTTCAGTCCATTACGGATTTGGCAATACCAATTATGTATAGTTTATTTTTGTAATTTTTGTCTAATAATAAATACCGCGATCGGTCCCTGTAGTATGAGCTGTGATAACTGCTGTGTGAGATAGCAGTTATCACAGCTCATGAATGTGTCAGGGGGGTATGGAGCTGACGTACTATTACCAAGCTGAGCGTGAGAGATGCGCTCAGCTTGACGTAATAGTACTGCTCAGAGCCGGAACGGGCTAATTGAGTGAGAAAGTTTGAACTTGATGGACCTGTGTCATTTTTCAACCTATGTAACTATGTAACCAGTGTTGCTTTTTACCTCCGATCAACTCAGTTAGCAGGCCATCTTGAATGTATGCCACAGCAAACATGCATGTACACCGCATTCCAAATTATTATGCAAATGTTATTTTTCGCTGATTTTCCTAAATAGTCGATGCAAATGATAGTCAGTATAATCTTCAAGGCATCAACCGTTAGTATAATGCGAATTTTATTGAACAAATCTCCTAATGATAACAGATTATTTTTTTAGGAGTAAAAAACTCAAAATGCACTGTTTCAAATTATTATGCACAACAGAGATCAAAACATTTTAAAGATTGTAAAGAGAACTAAAATGGTAATTTGTTGAATTTGCAGCATCAGGAGGTCATATTTACAGAAATCAAAAGCTCTTTCAATAAAAAAAAGACTTAACAGGCCAAGTTACATGTTAACATAGGACCCCTTCTCTGATATCACCTTCACAATTCTTGCATCCATTGAATTTGTGAGTATTTGGACAGTTTCTGCTTGAATATCTTTGCAGGATGTCAGAATAGCTTCTGTTTTCATGTGAACTGCCGCCCACCCTCATAGATATTTTGCTTGAGGATGCTCCAAAGGTTCTCAATAGGGTTGAGGTCAGGGGAGCATGGGGGCCACACCATGAGTTTCTCTCCTTTTATGCCCATAGCAGCCAATGACACAGAGGTATTCTTTACAGCAAGAGATGGTGCATTGTCATGCATGAAGATAATTTTGCTACGGAAGGCACGGTTCTTCTTTTTGTACCACGGAAGAAAGTGGTCAGTCATAAACTCTATGTACTTTGCAGAGGTCATTTTCACACCGTCAGGAACCCTAAAGGGCCTACCAGCTCTCTCCCCATGATTCCAGCCCAAAAAATGACTCCGCCACCTCCTTGCTGACGTCGCAGCCTTGTTGGGACATGGTGGCCATTCACCAACCATCCATCTATCTGGACCATCCAGGGTTGCACGGCACTCTTCAGTAAACAACACGGTTTGAAAATTAGTCTTCATGTATTTCTGAGCCCACTGCAACCGTTTCTGCTTGTGAGCATTGTTTAGGGGTGGCCGAATAATAGCTTTATGCACACTTGCAAACCTCTGGAGGATCCTATACCTTGAGGTTCGCAGGACTCCAGAGGCACCAGCGGCTTCAAATACCTGTTTGCTGCTTTGCAATGGCATTTTAGCAGCTGCTCTCCTAATCCTATTAATTTGTCTGGCAGAAACCTTCCTCATTATGCCTTTATCTGAACGAAGCCACAAATCTTTTCACAGTACGATGATCACGCTTAAGTTTTCTTGAAATATCAAATGTTTTCATACCTTGTCCAAGGTATTGCACTATTTCACGCTTTTCGGCAGCAGAGAGATCCTTTTTCTTTCTCATATTGCTTGAAACCTGTGGCCTGCTTAATAATGTGGAACGTCCTTCTTAAGTAGTTTTCCTTTGATTGGGCACACCTGGCAAACTAATTATCACAGGTGTCTGAGATTGATTACAATGATCCAAAGAGCCCTAAGACACAATACCATCCATGAGTTTAATTGAAAAACTAATAATTAAATGTTTATGACACTTAAATCCAATGTGCATAATAATTTGGAACACGGTGTATGTAGCCGGGGTTTGTGTCATTACATGTGCTTTGTATAACTATTTGTAGTAAGAACAGTATGAGGCCAGACTAAGCATGCCTCACAAAAAATGGCTGTTGATCTGTATGCAGTTCTACATTCCCCCGATGGGATCGCAATAATATAAATATTTTTTTAAGATGACTATCTGGGTGAGTGGCGCTTCTTTTCTCTACACACTCTACGTATATGTACAGTATGTAGTTAGCATATGTATCTAAGCTGGCGTGTATATACTAAGCATGCATTTGTGTATGTAATAAGTTTGGTATGTGTGAATGCCTATTTGAAGTGAGAGTGTTTTGAATGTGTGCACTAGTATAGGAAGTGAGTGTGTTGTAGGTGTGTGCCTCTGGATGTTGTGAGCCTGCGTATGTTTGAGTGCGCTTAAGTTGAGACTATAATGGTATTATTGTAGGACTTTAAAACTCATGGGACCCATGGGCGGCCAAAGTACATTGCAGTTTTGTCTCGTTTTTACCGCGAATCGACACAGAAACCGTGACAGAACTGCATTGTCTATGTCCTGCAAAAGGACCTGCAGACATAGGGTCACATGACCTTATGTTTGCAGTTCTTGTTACTGTTTAGATACCTGCAGGTCATTTGACCATGTAGGCTGGCCCTAGATCAGCAGAAAGACTCCATGGAGAAGACTATGTAAGCATAAGGGGATGGATTAGTTTAAGGGGTCTGGGGTCTGAATTTAGGGGGTCTGGGGTCTGTATTAATTTAAGGGGTCTGTTGTGGGGGTCTATATTTAGGGGGTCTGGTCTGGGGTCTGTGTTAGTTTAGGGAATCAGATCTGGGGTCATTATAAGCTTAGGGGGTCAGGTTGGGGGTCTGTATTTAGGGGTCTGGTCCAAGCTCTGTATTTAGGGGGTTTGGTCTACGGTCTGTATTTATTTAGGGTGCGTGTTTTGGGGTCTGTATTTGTTTAGTGGGGACTGAAATAGTTTAGAAGGTCTAGCGTCTGTATGTAGTATTCTAGGGTCTGGTCTGGGGTCCTAATTTATTAGTCTGAGTAAAGAGGGTTGTCTGGGCATGGACCGGTTTTTCATACTGAAAAAAATTCCACAGGAGGCAATCAGTATATAATCAGTGTGGGACCGATACTCGTGCCCTGCACAGATCAGCTGCTCCTGCTGCCTTCGTGCACCGAATGTCCATGTCGGAAGCAGATATCTCCAGCCGGAGTATAGCGGCCGAGTTGCAATACTTCAGCTCTGCTCCTATTCAAGTGAATAGAAGCAGAGTTGAAGTTCTGCAGCATGGCCTCTATGCAGTGTATGGAGCCATCTTCTTCCAGCACGCTGGGCACTGAACACTGCATAACATCTAGTGCTTGGAGGCAGCCAGAACAACTGATTAGTGCAGGGTCCGGGTGTCGAAACCGCACCAATCATATACTGATGACCTATCTGGTGGATAGGTCATTCATCAGTATGATAAACCGGTCTGTGCCTTGACAACCCTTTTAATGGAAGGGCCTGTGCCTTGGTGTCTGAATTTTTGTGTTTCTATAGAGGCTGGAAATGGCTGCAGAAGCGAGGGGCAAATATGTCTCAGGAAACTCTGCAGTCATTAGGAGAACTTGCCATAATGGTCTGTAGATAGGGCCCCCTATAGAGTCCCCTGTAGATAGTACTCCCTGTGCCCTCTGTAGATAGTGCCCCCTGTAGAGTCCCCTGTAGATAGTTCCCCATGTAGAGTCCCCTGATGATAGGGCCCCCATAGAGTCCCCAGTAGATAGTGCCCCCTAAAGCTAGTGCCCCCTGTAGAGTCCCCTGTAGATAGGACCCCCATAGAGTCCCCTGTAGATAGTGCTCCCTGTAGAGTCCCCTGTAGATAGGGCCTAATATAGAGTCCCCTGTAGATAGTTCCCCCTGTAGATAGTGCCCCTATAGATGTGGCCTCCAATAGAGTCCACAGTAGATAGTGCCACCTGTAGATAGTGCCACCTATAGATAGTGCCCCCTATAGAGTCGTCTGTAGATAGTGCCCCTGTAGAGGCCCCTGTAGATAGTGCCCGCAACACTGCCCACTGTAAAAGAAAAAAAAAACATTACATGCTCACCTGTCCCGGTTCCCGCGCCATCCTCCAGCGATGCCAGGCCTCATCCAGCGGAACGATGCAGCGGTGTGATGACGTCATCATGCCCACTGCATCATTGCTAAAGTGATGAATGGGGAGGCATCCTGTGCCTTGCCAGGCAGTGCTTGACAAATCAACTGTATCCGCGTCCTAAGGACACAGATACAATTGAGTGCAGGGGACTTGTTCCAGGTTCCTGCTTGACCCCGATTCTCTGAACAAGCTGCAATTTTAACAACCGGTTCGGGAGAACCGGGATGAACCGGCTGGATCCCACCCATGGCTTTGGGGGAACCCCAGGTCGCTACCCCTGGAGTAATCTCGCTTGGTGATGGTGGACGTTTGGAAGAAGCAGAGTGGTAAACATAGCAATATGTCTGGGCAGGCAGCAGAAGTTTAACACGATATAACAGGCTATAGGTCAAGGCAGGCGGCAGAGGTTTGTCACGGTAAACGTAGCAATAGGTCAAAGCACAGATGATCAAAAACAGGCAAGGTCGGTGCACAGGAAATCAAACTAGACAGCAGGGATAACTTTGGAACTCCAGGAATTCTAGGAAGACAAAGTAACTCAATTTCTCTGGCAATGTGTTCCAGAGCAGTGGAAACTTTTACATCCATGCAGGTGATGATTTTGAAATTGCCACAAGCTGGAACTTTAAGATGCAAGGGTCAGTGGTGTGGCTCTGCGGCTGGAGAGGCCACCAGACACCAAACAGAGAAGAGGAAGTGGACGGCGATGGGAAACGGTGAGCAAAGAACATCAGCAACGGGATTTGGGACTCATTACATCTTTTTTCAATTATTTGAGTATTGCAGAGGCCGCTGCAGGGAAATTGTAGTATTACATGGCGGAAATTCAGATAAATAGGATGGCTGTCCTTGTAATACAAGGATCGTTCGACTCTATCAGAATAGGAGCTGGTCGTTCAGTTCTTCTCTCCACTTTGGCTTATAGAGGGGGGTCCTGATTTGCCAAGCCCTTCTATGATGTCCATATGTCCTAATAGGGCATATAGACAAGGGTTGCTCTGTGAGACGCAGTAATTGTATTAAACCTAAACAACAAAAACATCCAATTAATTTGGATTCATGTCGGCCAATTTCATTAATTAACACTGATGTGAAGATTTTGGCAAAAGCTTTAGTGAATCGACTGACAAACGAAATGTCAAGTTTTATTCAAAATGACTTAACTGATTTTATGAAGGGGAAGTCTACCTGTAGTGTTATAAGTAGACCGTTTATGAACATTAAATTACAACCAGATCACCTGGGGGGAAGGATAATAATATATAATAGGAATTATTGGAATACATGGCCCGGTTTTTACAAATTGGATTAAATTACTTTATAGCAATCCAGTTACCAGTATAGAAGTTAATGAAACCGTGTCGAAGGTCTTCTCAATCAGCAGGAGATTAAGGCAGAATACCCTCTATCCCCCATCTTGTTGGATGGAAGCTCTGGCAACCCA
Source organism: Rhinoderma darwinii (assembly GCF_050947455.1). Classification (NCBI taxonomy): domain Eukaryota; kingdom Metazoa; phylum Chordata; class Amphibia; order Anura; family Rhinodermatidae; genus Rhinoderma; species Rhinoderma darwinii. The sequence goes on along the minus strand of NC_134688.1, from coordinate 181,977,237 downwards.
AATAAGAAAATAAGAGAAAACCCCAATATAGAGGGGTGAGACGGGAAAAGATTACTTTACATGCATCCATATACATGGAATTATAATACAGTTGGACTATTAGAAACTGGGCTCCTGAGTCAACTGTCATGTTGGAAATATCCTATTCCCTTTATGAACCAAGGGGTGTGGGGTAAAACGAAAGAAATGATGGGAACTACTGTATTTTTGCAGTATGTTACCATCTAGTGAAATATCTATCTGGAGCATGAGTTCCTCTTTTTAAGGTATAAGTTTTGGATTAGTAAAGGGATTTACAAAATGCAGCATCTTTTTTAGAGAAGGCACGCTTAGATCCTTTAAGGACCTATGTAAAGAATTTTGGTAACCACTAGCTTTATTTTAGTATTTACAAATCTGGCAAGCCTTGTCAAAATGTAGATAGTGCCACCTATAGATAGTGCCCCCTATAGAGTCGTCTGTAGATAGTGCACCTGTAGAGGCCCCTGTAGATAGTGGCCGCAACACTGCCCACTGTAAAAGAAAAAAAAAACATTACATGCTCACCTGTCCCGGTTCCCACGCCATCCTCCAGCGATGCCAGGCCTCATCCAGCGGAACGACGCAGCGGTGTGATGACGGCATCATGCCCGCTGCATCATTGCTAAAGTGATGAATGGGAGGCATCCTGTGCTCTTTTCTGACTCCCAGGACCTCTTCTCAGGACTAAACCTCTCCAGTTCACTAAATGGAAAGTCCTTATTCCTATTCTCATGTAGTCCAGGATCTCCTTCACCTCGAACACATCAGAAGAACCGCTGGGAGCAAATGCAGAACTAGGAACTTTACTGTAGCGGTTCAGAACCACAGACTTAAGGAGGGACACATGAAAGGAATTGGGCATTCTGAGGGTAGGAGGCAGCTTATAGGAGACAGGGTTTATCTGTTGCAGGATCTTAATAGGTCAGAGGAACCTGGGAGCAAATTTGTATGAGGGCACCTGCAAACGAACATTCCTCGAGGACAGCAAGACTTTGGTTCCAGGAAGAAACTGAGACGGCTCTCTTCTTCGTGTATCAGCCTTTCGCTTCATTCGATCGACTGCCAGTAGAATAGAGGACCTGGTCTGTTGCCAAATGTGTAGAAAGTCCCCAAACGCAGAGTCAACTGGGGGTACCTGAGATGTAGCAGGAACAGGAAGAAGAACTCGTGGATGTTGGCCATAGAAAATGTAGAATGGCATGGAAGAAGTGGACTCACTTGTATCGTTGTTATAGGAAAATTCGGCCCATGGAAAAAGCTATACCCAGTCGTCATGCTGCACGGAGATAAAGTGACGAAGATAATTCTTGAAAATTTAGTTCATCCTCCCAACTTGACCATTAGACTGAGGATAGTAGGCCGAGGAAAAGTCCAATCTCACATCAAGGACTTTACAGAGGGCTCTCCAGAATTTTGAGGTGAACTGGAGCCCCAATCAGACACGATATGATGGCAGGCAGAAGATTTGTTGAATGAAGAGTTTTTGCCAGACAAGGAACAGAAGGTAGGCCGGTTAGCGGGATAAAATGTGCCATCTTAGAGAACCTGTCCACCACCATCCAGACAGTATTGCATCCTGCTGAGGAAGGAAGATCTGTGACAAAGTCCATTGCAATATGCTGCCAGGGAGCATTGGGCACAGGTAGAGGTTGGAGCAGCCTGCAGGTCTGGAGTGGGCAACTTTATTAGAAGAACATACAGTGCAGGAAGAAACATAGTCCACAATATCTTTGGGCAGCGTGAGCCTCCAGATATTACGAGCTATCAAGTCTTGTGTCTTACGGACACCAGCGTGCCCAGCCAGTTTGGAGCTGTGTCCCCAGCAAAGAATTCTCCTCCTGTCTGCCAGACGAACAAAAGTCCTCACCAGAGGGATGTCTCTAACTTGCAGGGGATTAGAAGCAATGATACACTGAGAGGTCTCCACAGTGTGCTCCATTTCAAATGGTCTGGACAGGGCATCGGCCCTCACATTTTTGTCAGCGGGACGGAAGTGGGGCACAAACTGGAAACGGGTGAAAATCAGCGACCACCTGGCTTGATGGAGGTTTAGCCGTTGAGCGGACTAGAGATAGGTGAGATTTTTAGTGGTCAGTGCATATCAGGATGGGATTAACTGCGCCCTCTAGCAGATGTCCCTACTCCTCCATTGCCAGCTTGATGGCCAGTAACTCCCGATCTCCAATAGAGTAATTGCTCTCTGAGGAATAAAAAAGTCTTGAGTAATAGCCACACACTACTCCCTTGAAGTTTCTCTGGAACAGAAGTACACCTGCACCAACAGAGGAAGCGTCCACTTCCAAAGAGAACTGTCGAGATACATCTGGATGATGGAGGATCGAGGCTGAAGTGAAGGCACTCTTAAGGCTATTAAATGCTGATTCTGCCTCCGGAGTCCACACCTTGGCGTTCACACTTTTCTTGGTAAGGGTAGAGATAGGAGCCGTCAGCGATGAGAAATTTGGGATAAACTGCCGGTAGAAGTTAGCGAATACCAGAAAATGCTGTATGGACTGCAGGCCCTGAGGACGTGGCCACTTCAAGATGGACTTCACTTTCTCAGGATCCATGAGACCTTGATCAGAGACGATGTAGCCCAGGAAGGGCAGAGAACTTCTCTCAAAAATGCATTTCTCCAGCTTAGCATACAGGCGATTCTACCTTAATCGCAGCAGGACTTGACGTACATGCCTCTGATGTGTCGTCGGGTCTGGGGAGAAGATCAAGATATCATCTAGATAGACCACCACACAGACATAGAGGAGATCTCGTAAGATTTCGTTCACAAACTCCTGGAAGACCGCGGGAGCGTTACATGGACTGAAGAGCATTACCAGGTATTCGTAGTGCCCATCTCGAGTGTTAAATGCCGTCTTACACTCGTCACCCTGACGGATTCGGATCGAGTTGTAAGCCCCACGCAAGTCCAGCTTAGAGAAAATCTTGGTTCCTCATATAGGGTCAAATAACTCTGGGATCAGTGGCAATGGATATTTATTATTGATTATGATCTGGTTGAGATCACGGTAGTCAATGAAGAATCGAAGAGATACGTCAGTTTTTTTTAACTAAAAAGAACCCGGCTCCCGCTGGGGAGGAGGACTTTCGTATAAACCCCCTTTGAAGATTCTTCTTGACATAGGCCTGGGTCTCTGGCAAGGAGAGAGGATATACCCCTCCACAGGGAGGTGAGGCGTCTGGGACTAGTTTAATCTGACAGTCGTAAGACCGGTGCGGGGGAAGCGTCTCAGTCTCCTTCTTACTTAAGGCATCTGCAAACTGTGCAAGCCTGGGTAAGAGTGGGTAGTCCCACTAATGACTGGTAGAGAAGAGGTTGGACAGGACGGATCTGTGACAGGAAGCGGTGGAGATATTTGTAGCCCCATTGGAGAACTTCTCTGGAATTCCAGTCAAGGAGTGGGGCATGCAGCCGGAGCCAAGGAGGACTCAGCAAAACATGATTGATGGCTTTAGGCAACACAAGAAATGCAATCTGTTCAGTGTGAAGGGTTCCAACTTGGAACCTCAGTAGCTTAGTCTCAGACATGATAGGATCAGACAGAGGAAGTCCATTCACCAAGGCAAGAGCCAGGGTCATCTCCAGTGGAACCGTGGGCAACTAGAGACGTTCCACTATCTCCAGTTGGATAAAGTTTGCCGCGGACCCGGAGTCCAGGTAGGCAGAGACCTGGTGCGTTTTCTTGCCGGACACTATGGTCACGGGAATGGACAGTTTGGGAGAGGATTTATTATTTAGCGCTGTTCCACCTAGGTTTGTTTCTCCAACCAATCATAGGTGCTGGAGTTTTCCGGCTGTTGGGGACACAAACGCACAAAATGGCCTCTGAGGCCACAATACAGACAGAGTCCTGAAGTGTGTCGGCATTGTTTCTCCTGGACTAACAACTTGAGTTGATCCACCTGCATAGGTTCCTCTGGCGGGACAACTGATGAGGGCAGCAGGGGTCGCTGGAATGTATAAACCAGCCTGTAGAATCCTCTGTCCCGGCGAGCCTCTTGGATCCATTCCTGGATCCTCATGTCAATCAGGTTGGCCAGAAGGATGAGAGCATCTAGAGTGGGTGGTAGATCTCGAGCGGCAAGCTCATCTTTAATGCAAGAGGATAGTCCCTGTCAGAAGGTAGCCACCAAGGCCTCGTTGTTCCAGGCTAGTTCTGCAGCCAGGGTACGGAACCGGATTGCATACTCGCCCACAAAGGTGTCTCCTTGGCGAAGGGTCAGCAGAGATGCAGCTGCAGAAGATGTTCCTCCAGGTTTCTTAAATACCGTATGGAAAGTCTGTAGGAAAATATGTAGGTTAAAGGTCATCGGATCCTACATTTCCAGATGGGGTTCGCCCATACCAGGGCCTTGCCAGTAAGAAGGGAGATTATGTAGGCGATCCACACGTAATCATAAGGAAATGAGCATGCGTGCAGCTTGAAATAAATCTGGCATTGATTTAAATATCCCCTGCAGGTCCTCGCGTCCCCATCGTTTCGAGGAGGTAGTGGCAGGAAGAGTCTGGGATCGGTACTAACAGGAGGTGTAGCAGGAGGAACAGCAGGGGCCACAGGAGCAGGTGCCATAAAGACTGCAGCTTGACCATCCAGACGATGTGCAATAGCGTTCACCGCCTGTAGGGGTTCATCCTGCCGTGACTGGAGGTCTCGCATGTCTGCCTGCATCACTTGAGAAGCCGTCATGGTCTTGGGTTGACCAGCGGGGTCCATGGCCTGAGCGTACTGTCGCGATCTGGGGGTATGTGGACCCACTAGGCCGCACCGCCGTAGCGGAGTAGCAGCTGGCCAAACAACAGTCGATAAAGTCTATGCAGAGTCCTTAGCACAAGAGTACATGTAAGAGTCCAGACAGTAGCAGAGGCTTTGGCACGGATGGAACTTGATGTGACAGATGACGCCAGACGTGGCGGATGATACCAGACCTGGTATATGACAGCAGACGCGGCAGATGACAAGAGGCGTGGTGGATGATACCAGATGTGGTATATGACGGCAGACGTGGCAGATGACACAACACGACTCCAACACTAGATAAGGGTCAGGAACAAACACAGCACGGGATTCAGGAAGCAGGGTACGGGAACACTAGGTACAGGATACAATTAAGGGACCATTTACTAAGATGGGTATACAACAACAATGCTCAGGCAAGGAGTGGAGGGGCAGAGCCCTTTTTATTGTCCACGTTAATCTGGGGATAATTGATAACTGTTTGAAAGCTCGCGCACCATAGAGGGCACTTCAGAGCGGGACGGCCGTGTGTGCTGGCATCTCCGAGGAGGGAGACGCTAGCAAGAAGACAGAGGTCTGCGGTCGCGGCCGTTACATGTATGGGGACAAGCAATCGTAACTACATTTGTTCATCCCCATACATTTTCATTATATCGGCAGCACATCTTTCTGTTTACACAGGGAGATGTGCCTAGCGACCATTTTATTTTTTGAGTGTGCACAGGGTAATGATTGCGAATAAGGGTTCATAGGAGCGCTTGTTTGCCTGATCATTGGCCCGTGTAAAAGGACACTTATCCACAGTTATCTGAGAACCCAGAAAATATAATTACTCAATTGTTTATTGTCTACAGATCTTATTATCCCCTCTACAGGATAGCTGAGTGTGATAATGATAAGGATCTGTGATGGCCCAAATGTAAAGGGAAAACTGGGGCCTTGTTTTATATGCTATGGGAATTTTTGGAGATTAGACTATTGTGGGAGGAAGAATTTGATTGTATAAAGTGAGTATATAATGTTTATGTTCTAGACAATCCTATGTTATGCCTTCCTCATGCGTACGCAACTTTTTAGCTGACTTTTCAGAATAAGCTATCATATACTAGTCCTTCTCAATGAATTAGAATATAATCAAAAAGTTAATTTATTGCAATAATTAAATTCAAAAAGTGAACCTCACATATTATATAAATTCATTACACACAGAGTGATCTATTTCCAGCAATTTTTTCTTTTAATGTTGATGATTACGGCTAACAGTTAGTGAAAATCCAAAATTTTGTTTCTCAGAAAATTAGAATATTATATAAGCCCAAAAATGGTTGTGAAGTGCTCTAAAATTTCCTGGTAGATGGCTGCGTTGACTCTGGACTTGAAATAACACAGTGGACCAACACTGTTGCTCAGTTGTCCAAAGTCCTGTTTTCAGATGAAAGTAAATTTTGCATTTCATATGGAAATCAAGGTCCCAGAGTCTGGAGGAAGAGTGGAGAGGCATCAATCGAAGTTGCTCGCAGTCCAGTGTGAAGTTTCCACAGTCAGTATGGTTTGGGGGAGCCATGTCATCTGCTGGTGTTGGTTCACTGTGTTATATCAAGTCCAGAGTCAACGCAGCCGTCTACCAGGAAATTTTAGAGCACTTCATGCTTTCCTCTGCTGACAAGCTTTATGGAGATGCTGATTTAATTTTCCAGCAGGACTTGGCACCTGCCCGCACTGCCAAAAGTACCAATACCTGGTATAATAACTACAGTATTACTGTGCTTGATTTGCCAGCAAACTCGCCTGACCTAAACCCCATAGAGCATCTGTGGGGTATTGTCAAGAGGAAGATGAGAGACACCAGACCCAACAATGCAGACGAGCTGAAGGCCGCGATCAAAGCAACCTGGGCTTCCATAACGCCTCAGCAGTGCCACAGACTGATCGCCTCCATCCAGTGGCGGATTAAGTAGACCATAGTCCCTGGGCTGTTCCACAAGCTTGGGCCCCCCTTCTCCACCACCGCCCTGCCACACCGTCTCTATATTAAACACCACCTTTCTGTGTGAGCATTGACAAATGAGTGTTACGATTCCCCTTGTCAAAGGGCTGTGTCCCTACATACTGACAGTCTTCAGCCATCGCTGACAGTATCACAGTATATCACACATCCTCTTCACAATGGGAATGGTAACACATATTTGTCTATTAGTCCTGGGTACACAAAGACTTTTTATATAATACAAGGATTTCCTATAACAGACATGTCAGGAGAGGGGACAGATCTATAAATCAAATGACTCAAAAGTGATTTCTTCTCTGATGGGAGTCGTTCTCTTTTCTTCTCTTCTCCATCTGACACAGGCCACTATGGTGACTTCTCCTGATGACTGCAGAGTTTCCTGATGAGAAATCTTTGCCCCTCGATTCTGCAGCCATTTTCAACGTCTATAGCAACACAAAAATTCAGAAACGAAACACCCTAAATTGTTTTATACCCCAGACCAAACTCCTAAGCAAATTAAGACCCCAGGCCCATACATTAACTCAGACCAAAAAAAAACAGTCCCCAAGGGGTAACTAAACTTTTAAAAAACATTTGGTGTGTCATAGTGACATGTCAGAAGTTTTGATCGATGGGGGTCCGATCACTGGGACCCCCACCGATCACTAAAACAAAGTGACAGAAGTGCTCAGGTGAGCGTTGTTCCACTTCATTTCTGATACACTTTCCTTGGAGTGGTGTACCGTCTCATAGACTTTCTATTGAGCCCGTACACGGCTTGCTTTGCTATCAGAGGAAAGATGGCGCTTCTGCCACTTTATTTTAGCGAATGGTGGGGTCTCAGTGCCCGGACCCCCATTGATCAGAACTTTTAACATGTCACTATGACATGTCAATTTTTTTGAAAAAAAATTGTTACCCTTTAAGCAGTCAGACACCCCTCCCCAGTGCGTCTGACTGACTACTGGGTGCTCTATGGGAGGGTCTGAACGTCTAACTCTTATGGCTCTGGGGGGGAAGGAGTTATCCCCCCATTGAACCCTCAGCAGTCATTCAGACGCTCTGACCCCCCCTTGCAGTATAATAACTACTGAGGGCTCTATGGGGAGATTATACTGCTGGGGATTCTGAGCATTTGACTTACTGCAGAGGGCTCTATGGGTGGGAAATAATTTCACACGTAAAAAAATTAAACACCCTATATACAAATCATACAAAACCACACACTATATATTCAAACCACACACTATATACACATACTACATGCACACACTTACACTATATAGACTTACATTATACACACTATAAACTATACACACAGCGCACACTATATAGACTTACACTATATACACTATACAGACACACTATATAGACTTACACTATATACACTTTCACACACCTACACTATATAGACTTACACTATATACACTATACACACACTATATAGACTTACACTATATACACTACACACACACACACACACTATATAGACTTACACTATATACACTACACACACACTATATAGACTTACACTACAGTATATACACTATACACACACTATGTAGACTTACATTATACACACAGCACACACTATTTACACACTATACAATATATACACACTATAAACACATATTATATGCAATATACACACACACAATTACATTATATACACTATATAGTCTTACATTTAACGCACTATAAACCCTATACACCACACACTATATAGACTTACATTATACCCACAGCACACACTATAAAGCCTTACATACACACACACACACACACACACACACACACACACACACACACACACACACACACTATATAGACCTACACTATACACACACACACACACACACACTATATAGACTTACATTATACACACAGCACACACTATACAATATACACACACACACACACACACACACACACACACACACACACACACACACACTATGTAGACTAACATTATACACACAGCACACACTATTTACACACTATAAAATATATACATACAGCACACACATGTTATATGCAACATACACACACTTACATTATATACACTATATAGACTTACACTATACACACACAGTATGTAGACTTACACTATACACACACTATATATACAGGACACACTATACAGACTTACACTATGTTCCCTATATACACATACCACACTTACCAGAGCCCCTTCCTCTGCGGTGCTTGTGGTTTTCTTGTGTGCAGCCTCCAGGACCTTGATCATGTGACTGTGATGTCACTACAGGTCCTTCACCTCCTGCTTGCAGTCTTGCCGTTATCAGGCAGCTGATGGACGTTTAGACAGATGGGACAGTGCACAGCAGCACAGAGGAGCAGACTGTCCAGCACCTGCCCATCAATCTCTCTGACAGACTGCTCTCTACAGCTGATGTGCTGTGCTGTCGGCCCCCTGTTCCCTGGCCGAAATTGACTCCCCCTGCACATGCCCTCCCACCTCCTCCTCATCAGCAGGTGGGACCGATGACCGCGACAGGCAGCAACCCGTTTTTTTTAACTTATGTGCGGTTTGGTTGGCCAAGGGCCCTCTGGGAGTCTTGGGCCCCGGGCGGCCGCCCGAACCGCCAATATGAGGATCCGCCAATATGAGGATCCGCCACTGCCTCCATGTCACGCCGCATTGATGCAGTAATTCATGCAAAAAGGAGCCCAGACCAAGTATTGAGTGCATATACTGTACATACTTTTCAGTAGGCCTACATTTCGGTATTAAAAATCATTCTTGAAATTGGGCTTATATAATATTCAAATTCTCTGAGACACTAAATTTTGGGTTTTTATTAACTGTTACCATAATCATCAACATTAAATGATTACATTTTTCAATAAAAATATTGATGGTAAAAAAAAAACATTAAAAGAAAAAAATGCTGGAAACAGATCACTCTGTGTGTAATGAATCTATGTAATATATGAGTTTCACATTTTGAATTCAATTACTGAAATAAATGAACTTTTTGATGATATTCTAATTCAATGGGAAGAACTAGTATGTGTAGATGAGAAACACCACTATTTCTGGCCATTATACGACTTGTATTCTGCAATGTTTAGCAGTTTTCCCCTCTGCAGGCTCTTTCTAATTCTCGTTTTTTTCTGAGCTACTGGCCGTTGCCTTACTCCTATCATGTCTACTGTACACTGCACACATAGGAGAGCAAGATTCTCCTGTTCTATCTCTATCTTTCACATATATAGAAGCTGAAGCAGCATTGAGAAGATTATACAGCAAAAATTAGCAGTGTAGCTGAGAATCCAGCACTGGGTTGAGACATAACACTCACCAGGAAGTCTGTCTGTGTCTTTCTGACTCTGCCCCCCTCTTTATAGACTTCTATGGGCAGCGTCTGTGTCTCTACTCCTGCGCCCTACTCCTGCTACATAGACATAGACTACATAGACTTGTATGGGCAAACTGTGAAGAGAAACACCTCCACCTTCTGCAGTCCGTCAATTCTGCTCTGTAACCAGGGACTGACTTTGCTTGACAACATGGGGTGAACAGCAGATTACAGGAAGAAAGACACCTATTGGCAGTAACTTCACACAGAATTTCCATGGATAAAATGACAAATTTAAAGAGTAAGTAAATTAAAAAGTTAATCTATTTAAGGTATACTATTAGATAAGCATAAGTCGTTTGAAAGCTGTTAGTTCCATTTCCTGTCACAATCTGGATATGGAGGGTCACGTACACAAAAAACTTAAATGATTGTTTTATGCAAGAAAAGTAATAATGTCTTCAGAAAAAATAATGGATTCAAAAGATGTGAATTCTACTTTGCAATTTGTGGGGGGGGGGGGGGATACAAACCCATTTTGAAATGGGGCGTGTCTGGATTTCATTACATGATTTTTTCCCCCCCATTGCAGGCTGGGACAGTCCCCGATTCCGGACGGTGTCCCGCTGACCCGGGCGGCCTCAGGACGCAGATACAGTTAAAATCCAATGTGAAGCAGGGTACCATCAGCTCCCTGCTTCAGGATTAGTACAGATCGGAGGAGCAGAGGGAGCTGCTCCACTCGTTGAGGACTCCCAGGCACAGCACTACTTTAAGCTGAGCCTGGGGAAGCCCTTAACGTCACTGTCAATATATGGACAGTGACGTCAGTGGCTCCTCCGGGAGTGGAATCCCCGGTGAGAGCGTTGCAACGCTCCGGCCGTGGAATTTGCTCCTAGAGGGAACCCCTGATGTCACTGTCCATATATGGACAGTGACATCAGGGGCTACTCCTGGAGCTGAATCCCCTGCCAGAACGTTGCCGACGCTCTGGCCGGGGATTCTGCCCCCTGCCATAACGTTGGGGCAATAATCTGTAAAGGGACAGCTTTGGGGCATTATGCTGTATGGGGGACTTTGGGCATTATACTGCATGGGGGCATCTGTGTGGGCATTATAGTGCATGGGGCATCTGTGTGGGTATTATATTGTATGGGTGCATCTATGGGGGCATTATACTGTATGAGGGCAGCTATAGAGGCAGTATCCTGTATGGTAGCAGCTATGGGGGGGATTATACTCTGTGGGCGCAGCTTTTTGGTATTATACTGTGTGGGAGGCACTATGTGAGCATGATACTGTGCGGGCTGAACCGGGTGTGTATTGGCGGGGATTGGGCGGGATTAGAGGCTTGGTTTAAAAGGAAAAGAGGTTGTCTTTCTTTACGATACTTGAAAACTGGGAGGTATGAGTGAGGGGTTAATATTTTATTGTACTATGTACTATATGTGTAATGTGTACCGTGTAATAACATTTGGATTATTTTTTGTAAATTCTCTTTTTATTGAAATGCAAAAAAGCAGATGAAAAATACAGGATATTGATAATCGCCTTCAATAGCGTCTGGTTCGGGTGAGTATACATACATCAGTTGACAGGTCAAATAAATGCAATGGATTAATGTCATCCCAACTTGTTACATACAATTTTAGGGTCAACTGAAAGTACAACATCGAAAGAGAGAAGGAGCGATACAATTCCTGCAACATTTGGATTATTTAATCGAATCACTATCCGCACAATTAGATTTTTTCGTTTTGAGTATTTTACACAGATTTTATTGTACTAGTTTATTAGTAAAGGTCTGATTGCTAAAATTGTTATATTGACTTCTTCCTCCATAGGGGAGCAGGTTGGCGATAAGCTAGAATCGGTCCTGTATATAGCTCTGTTTAACAAACAGCATGTCTGAAAACTTCTGGAGCCTTAAAACTCTAGAGAAGATGAAAACTTACGTAAAATATACTGTACATAGAGACACGCTTGTTAGTATGAAAAGATCAAGACTAGAACTTGTGTATTTACTGTCTGAGGAGCTGGTGTAGAAGCTTGGCTTACTTCAAACGCGTTATACATTGTCTCACCAGAAGATGGCGCCAAAGTCTGCTTGGTTTAAACCCCGTAGTTGAGCATATTTAGACCCAATCAAATCTGTCCATTTACGGTCTCTCCACCCCCTCGCGTTCTCTACTGACTATTGACTGCTATCGGCTAACGTACTGAAGGTTGGTGATTGGTTTATGGTTGCCCAATCCGTGGTCAGGTGACAGTTGTCGGGCTGCCTGCTAATGTACGGGACATGGCGCACTGGACCCGCTATGAAAGAGAGCAGGAGAAGGATGTCAGGAAGCTGATCTCCAGTCTGAGCGGCCTGGACGATGAGAGCGACAATAACTACCAGCTGGCGCTGCAGTACGCCTGGTCCAACTTCAGGTCTGTGCTTATTGGTCGCACACTATCTGCTGCTGTTGTGGAACTACAAGTCCCAGCATTCACGTCATTAATAATGGGAGAGAAGACGGTGACTTGCTCCCAGTTCTGTATCACCTCCTTCTGTCTGTAAAATGAAGTGTTATTGTTGTAAACGGTTCTGCAGCTTTATAATACCATTTGTATTTCAATTCCGAAATATTTTTAAGATCTCTGTTTGCTGTCAGTAAAGTGGAACGTTATTGTTGCTGGGTTGCTCTCTGATGGCCTGAATGGTGTAGTTTTCTGTGCTATTCATAAAATAATGGCCACCCGATGGACCCATGAAGTCAATAAGATCCATTAGGATCCATTCCGCAGTGAATCTATCATTGAAATACCGAGCAGAACCTGCTAATTCCCACAGCTGAAGGTTTGGTGCAACGTATCAGCAGCACAAATAACCTTCCTAGTCTTGTGTTTTGCTACAATGTATTTTTATGGAATATCGCCAAAACTGGATATGATTGTTGCAAACTTTCAGCTTTGTATTGGGTCTGTATGCGATTTTGTCCCATGAATGTAAGGAGCTGCTCCCATCTGCGTCGGAGGCTCCCTTAGGGCCCTCCGTCGTAGATTTGGCAGGAATTACCAGAAACAATAGCTCAGCATTTAGGAATATTGTTTCCGGTAAAACGACAGATGCCGGACCGAAAGCTGACGGAACCTATTAAAGTCAATGAGTTCTGTCGGGCGCCGGTGGAGTCCGCATTGCAATGGAACCGTTGCGTCCGGCATTCCCTTGTTCTAATCTTCTGACGAAGAACAGAATGCCCTGACGCAGATGGGAACAAGCCCTAATGCTATGTTCACATCGCGGTTTTTTTGCCTATGTATGACGTATATGTTACACGTAGGCTATGACAAATGCCTCACAGTGGCATCCGTCACCATACAGTTTAAAGGGGTTGTCCGGGCATGGTCAACTGATGGCCTATCCACAGGATAGGTCAACAGTATATGAACGTGGGGGTCCAACAACTGCACCCCACACTGATCAGCTGCCTCCGGGCACCAGATGTTTATTCCGGAACAGTTGGCTCTGGTCCAGAATAGCGGCTGAGCTGCAGTATTGGAGCTCTGCTCCTATTCAAGTGCATAGGAGCAGAGCTGCAAATCTTCAGCACGACCGCTATGAAGTATACGGAGCCAACTGCTTCCAGCTCCAAACTCTGCATGGCATCTAATCGGGGTCTGGGTGTTGAACCCCTCCGGTCATATTCTGATGACTTATCCTGTGGATAGGTCATCAGTCATCCGGGCCCGGACAACTTCTTTAATGGTATCCATTAAATGTATACGTCCTAAACTGGGGTCATGATGTAGCCGCTTAACAGATACCATTATAGTCTATAAGTGGCGAATGTCACGATTAGGCATCTGTCACCAATAAGCTATAATGATATCTGTCACGAAAAGCCCATTACTTATGTGTTAAATGTATACCTGTGATGTATTCCATACAGTGGCATACATCACCTATATGCTCCTATTTTATTTAAAAATATATGTAGTATCAACCCATATGCATTGTGTCCATAAAAAATGCAAAATCATTGTCAGAACTACGTCTTTTTTTTTTTTTTTTTAACCCGCAAAAATGTTTTAATAAAAGCTACTCAATAACTTATACAACTTCTCCTGCAAAAAATAAGTCATTCTACAGCTGCACCAATGGGGAAAACCAAAAAGTCATGGCTCTTGGAATGTGGTAATGAAAAGGTCCCAAAATAGGCTGGACCTTAAGGGGTTAAGGAAGACCTAGACACAAAGATTTGGCCACAATCAGATGAATGTTTGGATATCGGAAGGTCAGACCCTTTTAATATGTCCATATATTGTGCCAGCTGGACAAACCCAGAGATCTAGGTTGTGCCTAGAAATTGACTTCTGGTGCCTACCAGTTATCTGTGTTTTCTAGTTCTGTCTGAGAAAGTTCTTATTGCTGGACCACTATAAATAAGTGTGACTCGTCCCGGAGGGGTGTAACTGGCTCCTAATGTCTAGTTCTTTTTCTATCCTTGTTATGCTCATCAGTTTTCTCATGTAGGAAAGAGTGTACATTGTCCGGTCAGATAGGAAGGAAGCCGTACAAGAACATATAGCAAGTGTGCCAGCAGTAGTGTTCATATGTTAATATTCCTATGGGGCAGATTTACCAATGTATTAATGCCATCTGTCTGACAAAATGAAATTACAAAGAATGGAAGACAAATGCTTGATGTTTCAGGGTCTGCTGACCTTTCCTCAATGCAAACACCAATTGTATATCCTGGTGATGTTCAGCATCATACAGCTCCTTGGGTTATATGACGCATGGCACACTGTAAAATTAGGTGGGTGAACCCAAGAGTAGGTCTGCAGCATTTCTAGAAATCTGACCATATTAGTAGATATTGATAACCGACTTACCACAATGTCCTCCTGTGATCCTACTCTCAAGTATAGAAGAAAGGTCCATAGACAGATGTCTCGTTCAGTGCTGGTGGGACATTTCCTGTGCAGATCTTTCTCTAGGAAGCTACTTCCACTGGTCCTATTAGTTTGGGTTCATCACAGGTCTTGCAAAAGGGTGATCATATGGATGTTACCCATAAATATTGTACACCTCTGCATTGTGACTGACATGTAAATAGTTTCTCATCTGTATGTCTTCATTTCTTTGTAGATTCCATCAGTATCTTGATGTAAGCAGCCACAACATACACAGGACCCTAGACGGGTAACTTTTTATTTGTTATAGCGTGCATATACACTACTATGAAGGAGCATAAAAAATGAGCTTTGTTTACAGGATCTATGAAAAGTTTGTGATCCATTCAGATCTGAGTAAAGCTGAGAGCTGGAAGCGACTGACAGGGGAGTTCTTGAATCTTCCTCTTCCCAGCATAGAGGGGACACAGGTAACTCCCATTGTGTTGTCTTCTGTTTATTTCCTGAATTTCAATGACACAGACAGATGTTTAAAAAATAAATAAAAATGAAATGTGTTATTTTGTGGCGCTAATGTGATTTGTTTTTTAAAAAGACCTTAAAGGGAATGTGTCGCAAATTAAACCTTTTTTTTTTTAAGTAAGTTACTTATTTCTATTATATTTGTAACTTTTTTGCTGTATTTATTTTTTTTTCTTCCACAAGGTGGAAAGTATTAAAAATTAAATAATAACTTGACATGTTTTCCTATGTTGGCCACCAGAGGGAGCACTTCCCAGAATTACAGCAAGGTGAATAAGGCAAAGCAACCTGATTCACAGCTGCCGTAAATGTGGGAGGGAATCTCAATCCCCCCTCCTACAAGCCAGGAAAAGGTGTCTTCAAATTGCTAAGCAGTGTCCGGCTGCCATTTTGGGTGTGATTGTTGAAATGCAGCTGGCAGGAGCTATAGGACACACCAAAAGGCTAAGGGTATGTTCACACACTTACTAAACAAAGGGAAAACGGCTCCTGATTTTCAGCCATTTTTTAATCAAACTCTCGTTTTTGGCAGTGTTTTTTACGCCCATTTTTTGAGCTGTTTTTCTATAGAGTCAATGAAAAACTGCTCTAAAAACGTCCCAAGAAGTGATATGCACTTCTTTTTGGCGGGCATCTTTTTACGTGCCGTTTTTGCGTAAAAAAAGGCCCCGTTGGATCAGAACGCCGTATTTTCCATTGAAACCAATGGGCAGATGTTTGTAGATGCAGTGCTTCCGGTTTTTCGGGATGTTTACGGCCCGAAAAATGGCTGAAAACACTGCGTGTGAACATACCCTTAGAATGGTGAAAGTGAAGCGAATGACTTTTCAGTTGACCGGTTCACACGGCGTGTATTTGACACTTTTTTTTTTTTTTTCTGCATTTTACATGCCTCTCATGCTAAATGTCTTTATCCCTCCATCCTGCTGACAGTCTCCTCCAGCATCCCCACCCAATACTGCTGACAGTCTCCTCCAGCGTCACCATATAATCTTGCTGATAGTCTCCTCCAACATCACTGTCAGCAAGATTGTATAGTGACACTGGAGGAGACTGTCAGCAGTATTGGGTGGTGATGCTGCAGGAGACTGTCAACAGGATTGTATGGTGACGCTGGGTGGGGATGCATCACCATATAATCTTGCTGACAGTCTCCGCCGGGGGTCACGAGAGCGTGGGTCTGTGTGAGAGAGGGACAGACAGAGACACACACCTTACCTGCAGTGCAGCTGGTCTTCATAATGGCGCCTGCTGTCTCCCTACAAACCAGCTTCTCTGCTGTGTGACTCTGAACTGCGTCTGCGCAGTACAGAGCCAGATGGCAGAGGCAATGAACTGCTTGCGTTCATTGTGTCCTATGCCCTGTAGCTGCCGTATTCCATCTGTGTATGTGTCATTAAAATAAATTTTATTTATTTGTGTTTTTGTGTTGTACTTTTTTCTTTCTTTTACTTCTCTATGGGGGCTGCCAGTTTTTTTTCATCTCTGTATTTGTCGATTAACGACACATACAGAGATGGAATACGGCACATATATCCCCATAGAGAATGCGAACGGGAGCCGTTCCATTCACTATAGTGTACTCCGTCTGTGTGGGAACGGCGCATGCGCCGCTCCCACACAGTCCAAAAGGAAGGTCTTCGGCAGAGCGACATCCGGCGCCATTTTCATGTGGACCGGAAGCCGCGGCTGGACAGTAAGATGACTACTTCCGGTCGCGGCTTCCGTCCATATGTTCAGAAGCAAGGACAGGGAGCAGAGACAGCGCCGGCGGCAGGAGAAGGTAAGTAATGTTTGTGTATGTGATGTGTGTGTGTATGTTCGTGTTATACTGTGTGATTACCACTGTATCTAATTCTCCTACACTGTGTATTCGCTCAAAAAATGGCGGCACACCGTGTAGGAGTTTTGAACATTCAACCCCCTGCTTTCTTCTGGCACTAGTCAGGATTAAGGAGGGGGGATTGTTTGAGGACACTAGAGCGAGTGTGTCTTCTCCAATTTTGCAGCATAAAGCAATGAGGTTGCTTTACCACATGCCAATGCTGCAATTTTGGGAATTGCTACCTCTAGTGACCAGTACATGTAAATGTTATAAAAAAAGAATCTAATTTATAATATTTCCTGACTTGTGAAAAAATAAGAACAATGTGTAATCATTTATATACTAACTGTTTAACTAAAAAAAAAAAGACACATACAAAGATTAAATAAAACATGGCAGCCCCCAGTACAGTAAGAAAGTGTCAATACAAAAAACTTTGAGTGAAAAATGAAGTAAAGTCAATATAATATTTTATTAAATAAAAACACATAAATTAATAAAAATAAAATCATGACACTGTTCCTTTAACGATCATCTATAATAATACAAAGCCGTGCAGGGCCCCAAATATAGACATAAACAGTAATCTGCCACCCATTGATCCTGCAAATCCAGCACTGGGCAAACATTGTCCTAGTACCTGGTTAGTGGGAATTGACCTGATATTTTATCACTGGACCCCCTCTGTAATTCACTGTTCCTCCCTCTCTTTGCTCTGACATCACCAGCATTTGTGTAGCAGGTAGTTGTTTATCATGTAGTAATTTTATGTTGTATTTTTTATATATTTCAGCTACTCCTCTTTTTCTTAAAAAAATGTTTTCTCTTTCTCAGACAGACGTTCATTATGCCATACTTTCTCTTCTACTTTGTTTGTCTTACTCACCCAAAAATGACTTTATTGAAAAGCCAAGGAAAAAACAAGCAGGTAATTGGAAACTACTTATTTCTATGAACAATAAAGGGGTAATCCAATCTCGAACATTGTGGATATGCCATAAATGACCAATAGATGCAGGTCGCACCTCTTGGACCTGCATCTACAGTCCTGGCCAAAAGTTTTGAGACTTGGCACAAATTTTGGTTTTCACAAAGTTTGCTGCTTCAGTATTATCAGATCTTAGTCATATGTTTCTCTGGCATACTGAAGTACAATTATAAGCATTTCATAAGTTTGTAAACTTTTGACAAATACATACATTTTTTGCAAATACTCAATATTTACAGTGTTGACCCTTCTTTTTCAAGACTTCCGCAATTCGTCCTGACATGCTGGATATCGGCTTCTGGGTCAAATCCTGACTGATGGCAACCCATTCTTAAATAATCAGTACTTGGAGTTTATCACAATTTCTGTGTCTTTGTTTGTCCAACTGTTTTTTGAGGATTGACCACAGGTTCTCAATGGGATTGAGACCTGGGGAGTTTCCTGGCCATGGACCCAAAATGTCAATGTTTTGCTCACAGAGTCACTTAGTTATCACTGTTGCCTTGTGATTGGTGTTCCATTATACTGAACAAAGTATTGTTCACCACCAAATTGCTCCTGGATCTTTTGGAGAAGTTGCTCTTGGAGGATGTTTAGATACCATTCTTTATTCATGGAAGCGTTCTTAGGCAAAATTGTGAGCGAGTCCACTCCCTTAGATGAAAAGCAGCCCCACATATGAATGGTCTCCGGATGCTTTACCGTTGGCGTGACACAGGACTCATGGTAGCGCTCACCTTTTCTTATCCGGACAATCATTCTTCCAGATGTCCCAAACAGTCTGAAGTGGGCATCATCAGAGAAAATGACTTTACCCCAGTCCTCTGCAGTCCAATCATTGTACTTCCTGCAGAATGTCCGTCTGTCCTTGATGTTTTTCTTGGAGAGAATTCGCTTCTTTGCGGCCCTTCTTGACACTTGTGTCCGTTTCAAAAATTTTGCTCAGGACTGTATCTCTAGAATTGGGCCCCCTGACCTCCCGCCTTACCTTCTCCCAATATCGATGGGATCCAGGCACTCAGGAGGTGGCCGGGAGTAAGTAAACAGCGTAGCTTGCTGTGCTATGCTATTTATGTAACTCCCATTCACTTCTATGGGAGTTACAGAAACCGCATTGCTCAGCAAGCTATTCTGTTTACTTACTCCGGCCACCTCCTGAGTGCCTGGATCCCATCGAGCAGTGACAGCGGTTGAAGGTATTACGGGGGTCTGGGGCCTCCATTGTAGAAATAGGTGCAGGTATAAGAGGTGGGACCTGCATCTATCAAACATTTATGGCATATCTTGTGAACATGGCAAAAATGTCAGAGATAGAAATACGCTTTTAAAGCGTCCCCAAAATAGCCTAAACTTATAGTTAAAATTCTCAATTCCAATACTGCCACTCATCTCTGGTCCACCTTCAGGGTTAGATATGAACTAGCTACGTTGCTTCCATTCATTTGCTACTGCAGGAGTTTGTCACTTTGCTTAGCGTCACTGTAGCATATTGTGATATTAAAGGGTAACTGAACATTTCAAAAAACTTTTGACATGTCATAGTGACACGTCAGAAGTTTTGATCGGCGTGTGTCCGAGCACTGAGACACCCACTGAATGCTAAAACGAAGCGGGAAAAGCACTTGGGTGAGCCCTGTGGCGCTTTGTTTCTGATCGCCTTTCCTCGGAGCGGTGTATGGACTCAATTGAAAGTCTATGAGCTCGTACTCTGCTCACTTGGCTTTCTAAGGAAAGCCAATCCAAAACGAAGTGGCACAGCACTCACCAAAGTGCTATGTTTTAGCGATCCGTGGGGCTCGCCGTGCTCGGACCCACGCCGATCAAAACTTCTGACATGCCACTATGACATATTAAAAGTTTAGTTACCCTATAATAATTTTAACTATATGTATATTACAAAAATCAAATCTTTTTATTCTCTTATAGGTATTGGTAAATGTCAGACAAACCCTTTAATAACTGTGTAATGAATGTTTTGTTTTAATGTTATTTATAAAAACAAAACATATTTTATACTAGAGAATATACCGTCAAATCGATGTAAATAGTAAATTTTCCTGACCTGTTTGTGTGGATTAATCATAGAAGAGGAGGAGCCATTTGATTGGGGAAAATACTTGATGGAAGGGGAAGACATTGGTCTCCGTGCAGACGACACACCGGTAAGTTTTAGCTCCTCTTATGTCCCTGTAGAGTTCGTATTGCGACAATATTACTGTTCGTATGTGCACTCCATTGTTCCATAAAGGTCAATGATAAAAATGTATCACTACACATTCTGCCAACCCCACAAAAAAAAAAACCAGCCATGTGCTTGGCATGTACTAAAACATTTGTATCCTATGGTAAAGTGGAATTTGTGGACTGACCGGTAGTTAAATCTGATTTCAGGAGTGGTCTGATATTAGTGAGGAGGAAGATGATCAAGAGACCCTTAGTAGGGAGGACTCAGGAATTCAGGTTGATAGGACCCCACTAGATGATGGGGAAAAGAAGAGTGCTGCTCCTGTAGTATCATGGAAAGGTAACTATGTGCTATCATTTGGTCTGTCTGTGCAAACTCCTGTGCTCCTCTCTGTTATCCATCTCATGATATTCAGGATGGTCATCTTATAATTCAAGGGGTTATCCCACTACCTCTTCTGCTCATTAAACCTCCTAAATGTGTTATAAAGTGAATTTAATGTGTCCTCATAGCTGTATTGGCTCCCAAAATACCTCTTCTTCTTTTTCTTTTTTTCTTTTTTCCCTGGTAATATGCGCCCCATGGTAGTCACATGAGGAGGGATCTTCTGGAGGCACACGTGACGGATCTTGCAAGGCACTTTCCTACAAGCCCCATAATTCCGTTAGTCTGCCTCTGCATTATAGTCCCTCCGCCTGCCGCCATATCGCTGCCGGTGTATGATTCTCGCTCCCTGCTCTGCTCACTACAAACCATTATAAATAATCCCATGACATTCTGAATATCGGCATAGCAGGGATCCACTACTGCACACAGGAGGCTATACCGTGAGAAAGCTCAATCAAAGGCACTAGGCGAAGAGCATCTAGTGAATTCATCTGCCGCTAGGTGCTCTCTAGATCTGGACTCACGCTGAAACAGACTTCACATATGTATCCAGCTATAGCATTACTGGACGGAAGTGCACAGCGGCATACGTGCAAAACAGCAGGGGGCGCCATATAAGGAAACAAGGTCATGTCTATGGATTAATACAGATTTTATAATGCGTTTAAATTGGTACATAACTTTAATTTTTTACATGGGATCGTTTTATTAGCACTTGCTGTGGTCGGACAACCTCTTAAAGTGTTTTTTGATGGAGAGATTAGGGCTCATTTAAAAAAACAAAGTTGTTTTTGTTCATATCCTGACACCATAGTACTTTTTAAGAGGTGTTTTTGTGACATTTCCACATACACAGGCCTTGATACTGGAAGAAAATATAGATATAGTTGGTGTTGCTGAAACATGGCTGGACTCTTCACATGACTGGGCTGTAAATCTACAGGGTTTTACACTTTTTCGTAAAGACAGGACAAATAGGAAAGGTGGTGGTGTATGTCTGTATGTGAGAAGTGATATGAAGGCGAGTGTGAAAGAGACAATAGTGGGTGAAGACTGTGAGGAGGTTGAAACCTTGTGGGTGGAACTAGAAAGGGAGGTAAACACTGAAAAAATTACTTTTGGTGTAATCTATAGACCCCCCAATATAACTGAGGAGATGGAAGTTCAGCTATATAAACAGATGGAGCGGGCTGCACAGGCGGGTACTGTAGTGATAATGGGAGATTTTAATTTCCGGGATATTAATTGGTGTCATGGTTCGGCTTCAACTGCAAAGGGGAGACATTTCCTCAACCTGTTGCAGGAAAATTTTATGGGCCAGTTTGTGGAAGACCCGACTAGAGGTGAAGCTCTGTTGGATCTGGTCATTTCTAATAATGCAGATCTTGTTGGGAATGTCAATGTTCGTGAAAACCTCGGTAACAGTGATCACAATATAGTTACATTTTACCTATACTGTAAAAAACAAACGCAGGCTGGGAGGGCAAAAACATTTAATTTTAAGAAAGCCAATTTCCCCAGGATGAGGGCTGCAATTCAGGATATGGACTGGGAAGAACTAATGTCAAATAATGGAACAAATGATAAATGGGAGATTTTCAAATCTACTTTGAGTTATTATAGTGCAAAATTTATTCCTACAGGTAATAAGTATAAACGACTCAAATTAAACCCCACATGGCTTACACCTTCTGTGAAAGGGGCAATACATGACAAAAAAAGGGCATTTAAAAAATACAAATCTGAGGGTACAGCTGTAGCCTTTGTAAAATATAAAGAGCTTAATAAAATCTGTAAAAATGTAATAAAATTAGCAAAAATACAAAATGAAAGGCAGGTGGCCAAGGATAGTAAAACAAATCCTAAAAAATTCTTCAAGCATATAAATGCAAAAAAGCCAAGGTCTGAACATGTAGGACCCCTAGATAATGGTAATGGGGAGTTGATCACAGGGGATCAAGAGAAGGCAGAGTTACTAAATGGGTTCTTTAGCTCTGTATATACAACTGAAGAAAGAGCAGCTGATGTAGCCGGTGCCAGTGCTGTTAATATATCGGCTGATATACTGAATTGGATGAATGTAGAGATGGTCCAAGCTAAATTAAATAAAATAAATGTGCACAAGGCTCCGGGACCAGATGGGTTACACCCTAGAATTCTTAAAGAGCTTAGTTCAGTTATTTCTGTCCCCCTTTTCATAATATTCAGAGAATCTCTAGTGACTGGTATAGTGCCAAGGGACTGGCGCAGGGCAAATGTGGTGCCTATTTTCAAAAAGGGCTCTAGGTCTTCCCCGGGTAATTATAGACCAGTAAGCTTAACATCCATCGTGGGGAAAATGTTTGAGGGGCTATTGAGGGACTATATACAGGATTATGTGACAATAAATAGCATTATAAGTGACAGCCAGCATGGTTTTACTAAGGACAGAAGTTGTCAAACTAACCTAATCTGTTTTTATGAAGAGGTAAGCAGAAGTCTAGACAGAGGGGCCGCTGTGGATTTAGTGTTTTTGGACTTTGCAAAGGCATTTGACACTGTCCCCCATAGACGCCTAATGGGTAAATTACGGACTATAGGTTTAGAAAATATAGTTTGTAATTGGATTGAGAATTGGCTCAAGGACCGTATCCAGAGAGTTGTGGTCAATGATTCCTTCTCTGAATGGTCACCGGTTATAAGTGGTGTACCCCAGGGTTCAGTGCTGGGACCACTATTATTCAACTTATTTATTAATGATATAGAGGATGGGATTAATAGCACTATTTCTATTTTTGCAGATGACACCAAGCTATGTAATATAGTTCAGACTATGGAAGATGTTCATGAATTACAGGCAGATTTAAACAAACTAAGTGTTTGGGCGTCCACTTGGCAGATGAAGTTTAATGTAGATAAATGTAAAGTTATGCATCTGGGTACCAACAACCTGCATGCATCATATGTCCTAGGGGGAGCTACACTGGCGGATTCACTTGTTGAGAAGGATCTGGGTGTTCTTGTAAATCATAAACTCAATAACAGCATGCAGTGTCAATCAGCTGCTTCAAAGGCCAGCAAGATATTGTCGTGTATTAAAAGAGGCATGGACTCGCGGGACAGAGATGTAATATTGCCACTTTACAAAGCATTAGTGAGGCCCCATCTAGAATATGCAGTTCAGTTCTGGGCTCCAGTTCATAGAAAGGATGCCCTGGAGTTGGAAAAAATACAAAGAAGAGCAACGAAGCTAATAAGGGGCATGGAGAATTTAAGTTATGAGAAAAGATTGAAAGAATTAAACCTATTTAGCCTTGAAAAAAGAAGACTAAGGGGGGACATGATTAACTTATATAAATATATTAATGGCACATACAAAAAATATGGTGAAATCCTGTTCCTTGTAAAACCCCCTCAAAAAACAAGGGGGCACTCCCTCCGTCTGGAGAAAAAAAGGTTCAAGCTGCAGAGGCGACAAGGCTTCTTTACAGTAAGAACGGTGAATTTATGGAATAGCCTACCGCAGGAGCTGGTCACAGCAGGGACAGTAGATGGCTTTAAAAAAGGGTTAGATAATTTCCTAGAACAAAAAAATATTAGCTCCTATGTGTAGAAATTTTTCCTTCCCTTTTCCCTTCCCTTGGTTGGACTTGATGGACATGTGTCTTTTTTCAGCCGTACTAACTATGTAACAAAAGTTCCTGAAAAGCATAAATTTTTGGGCATTCGTCACGTGGCTGCTGCACTTGTATACACTGAAAACTTCTTGTTTGGCATGCACAGGACCAAAGTTGTTCCAGACTGTGGTACTTTTTTTTTTTTTTTTTTTTTTTTTTTTTTTTTACGATCTTGTTTCCTAATATCCAAATATCTGTAAACTGGAGCGTCTCTTGTACTATATATTTATTATGAGTGTGCGAAATTTTCAGGCTATAGGGCGGTTATTGATAGTTAATAGGAATTTAACAGTGTTGCGTTTCTACGTGGGCTAGGCTTTCTACTGACCTATCATTTTCCGTTTAGTTGGTGAGCCTGATGCACGCACTTGGCTGGAGCAGCATGTTGTCCCTCAGTACTGGACGCCTCGATCCAGCAGATTTTCCCACAGCTCACACTTACATTCTAATCTAGCTGCTATCTGGTAAGAAATATTTTCTCTTCCTATCACTGTGGTCTTCATTTCTGTATCCAGGTAAGTAGTTCATAAAGTGGTTGTGTAGAACAGATTCACTATGATCCATTTGGTGTAAGATTATTTGTGTGTGGTATTCAGCCAAAACAAGGAGTTTATACAAAAAATGACACGTAGAAGTCCGTTTTTATCTTTCCTTAATCTGTTAATTTCAACATGAAGACATAATAATGGAATTATTGTGTATTATCTAGGGATCAGCATTTATACACAACAGATCCTCTCTATACATCTGATGAGAAAACCTTTGTAACTGAAACACAAGTGATTCGGGAGACTCTATGGTAAGTATACCTTTCCAAGTTCTGAAGATTAGAGAACAAACCAAAAGAGAGAGACAAGTGTGCTCCACAAATTGCCCAATGAATATATCCGTATCTGGCATGGGGTGAGTTGTGAAAAGTTGCTGTTCAAGCTTTTTGCGTGACAGAAGTCGGGGTGTAGAGCCAGCCTTCTCATGATGCTTATCAAATGTTGATCAAGATTGGTATAGTCTGGAACCAAATAATAGCCTTGTGAGTGGCAGAATTACAGAATTAAAACCTTCCCCAAATGAAGAGCCTGCTTACACTTTCACAACCAAATAATTTTATTTTTAACTTCTTCAATACATGTAAAAAAAAATATGACGCTACTATGCGAATAGTCTTGAAACTATGAAAAATCTCTTTGAATTTTGAGTCTACAGCTCCTATGTTTTCATGATAATAGGCTACAAACAAACCCTGTGTAGTCTGATCCTGCAGTCCTACTCCTTGCCACCTGTATCCTACTCCTTGCTACCGTACCAAATGTTAGCAAGCTTCAGAGGTGGCATTAACACGTCTTCAGATGTCATTGACACCTTGGAAGTCTCTGGCATGCTTTTAAATCAGTCTCACGAGTTTTCCTACGCATGAGACTTAAAGAGGCTCTGTCACCAGATTCTCAAATCCCTATCTCCTATTGCATGGGATCGGCGCTGCAATGTAGATAACAGTAACGTTTTTTGTTTTTTTTAAAAAACGTTTATTTTTGGCCAAGTTATGAGCTATTTTATATATATATATATATATATATATATATATATATATATATGCAAATGAGGTTTGAAATGGACAACTGGGCGTGTATTGTGTTTTTAACTGGGCGTGTTTACGTGTATGACGCTGACCAATCAGTGACCAGTCAGCGTCATACACTCCTCTCCATTCATTTACACAGCAGCGATGTGCAGCCACATAAACAGAGATTAACGTTAATCAAGTGTCCTGATAATGAATACACATGATCATCCAGCCTGGACGTCATGTGTATTCAGAATCCTGACACTTCTGAATCTTTTATTTGAGATTTCTAACAAGCGAAACGAAATCTCGTTTATCTCTGTAATCTCGCGAGATTTCGCTTTCCTTGCCGGGGTCTCTCAGAAAAGATTCAGAAGTGTCAGGATTCTGAATACACATGACGTCCAGGCTGGATTTCATGTGTATTCATTATCAGGACACTTGATTAACGTTAATCTCTGTTTATGTGGCTGCACATCGCTGCTGTGTAAATCAATGGAGATGAGTGTATGATGCTGACTGGTCACTGATTGGTCAGCGTCATACACGTAAACACGCCCAGTTAAAAACACAATACACGCCCAGTTGTACATAACGAAAAATAAATTCCCAGTTGTCCATTTCAAACCTCATTTGCATATATATATATATATATATAAAATAGCTCATAACTTGGCCAAAAATGAACGTTTTAAAAAAAACAACAAAAACGTTACTGTTATCTACATTGCAGCGCCGATCACATGCAATAGGAGATAGGGATTTGAGAATCTGGTGACCGAGCCTCTTTAACTTCTTTTTAAACTGGAGATAACACAGCTGCTGAAAGACCGCGCAGGTGCCAACACCAATGGGCTGCAGCACTAGACGTCATCAGCTAAATAAGCCAGTCAGAGGCTGAGCTCATAACCTCTATCACCATGCTGCCAGCTGAATAAGCCGATCAGAGGCTGAGCTGGTGACGTCTATTGCTGCAGCCCAGCGGTTTCGGCACCCGTGCAGGCTTTTAGCCGCTCTTCTATGAGGAGACCCTTTCTTTGACATGCTGGCCTACTGTCCTAAAACATTGCCTCCACTCCGGGGAGTGAGGGTTGGTGGAGGTTCCCTGGCTGTGTGATTATGGTAACACACCAACGGCAGCAGCTGATCACGTTTCCTCGCTTATTGCTCCCCATTGCAGACCGGCTGGGAATGATGTGCATCTCTGGATGAGAATAGAGGTAACTTGCAAATTTTTTTTACCAATTTAGAGCCTGTATTAAGTGTTTTTATTCAACTTTTAAAATACCTTTTTATAACTTTTTTTTTGTTTTGTACTTTTCAATATAAAGCTTCTATCGTCATGGCTGAGCCGCGTCCGTCAGTTTAGCTGAACTAAAGGCTCTGCTGAAAGCTGGTCCTACGTGTCTCTGACACAAGATCCAGCTAATAACTATCACATCTACGTTGTGAACATGCAGGGCTGGCTTTCAGCTGAGTGATTCAGACAATATAATATAGCTTCTATGTGTACAGGACACATAGAAGCTGTATCTTGAAATGTAAAAACATTTATTTATAAAAGTGATTTTAAAAGATGCATAAAAAACACTAAATACATTAATTCAATTATGTGGCAGATTTGTTGCGGACATTTCTGTGACTTAAAGGGACTCTGTCACCTCCAAATCACCCCCCCCCCCCTAAATTACAATAATCAGTTAATGGCTTAAAAGACATTAGTTCGGAATCTGTAATTTTTATCTTTCTACTCACTTGCATTCCCTTGTGTCAGCCTGCAAACAGGCTGTGCGCTGCATGCTTATAAGTCCTTGGAGTCCTCTCCATTATATTGCCAAGCTTTGTAGTCCTTTCTGTGCATCAGCATGCAGCGCATGGCCTGTTTGCAGGTTTACATCGGGAGAATGCAAATGAGTAGAAAGATAAACATTACAGATTCGGAATTGAGTGTTTTCAAGCGATTTACTGATTATTGTAGTTTTAGGGTGTTCTCAAAGGTGCCGGAGTCTCTTTCAACTCAATACCATACATGTGAATGGGGATGTTTCTGTAGCAGGTTCATGACTTACTACAAAACCTATTCAGATGCATTCATTTCTGCAACAAATCTGCCTTGTGTGAACTTACCCATAGAAGGATGGATGACCGAAGGATCAGACTACACCTGGTTGGTTTGCAGTCTGTCTCCACTTTAGGGTATGTGCACACGGTAGCAGGCTTTTACGTCTGAAAAGACAGAATGTTTTCAGGAGAAAACAGCTGCCTCGTTTCAGACGTAATTGCTCCTCCTCGCATTTTGCGAGGCTTCTCTGACAGCCGTACATTTTGAGCTGTGCTTCATTGAGTTCAATAAAGAACGGCTCAAATTACCTCTGAAAGAAGTGTCCTGCACTTCTTTTGACGAGGCTGTATTTTTTGCGTCGTTGTTTGACAGCTGTCAAACGACGACTCGTAAATGACAGGTTGTCTGCACAGTACGTCGGCAAACCCATTCAAATGAATGGGCAGATGTTTGCCGACGTATTGTAGCCCTATTTTCAGACGTAAAACGAGGCATAATACGCCTCGTTTATGTCTGAAAAGAGGTCGTGTGAACCCAGCCTAAGATGCCTTTAAACATTGAATGAAAATTGGTTGCAAAGGTAGACATACTCTAGCTATTAAAGCTATATCCAACAGATCAGTAAGGTTTGCTTATTTTTCCTATAGATATTTTGTGAATATGTGGACTAATGTTTCACAGTATAACCAACCTTATTTTCCTTATTTATATTTTGCTTTGTAAATGAGAATTGTTCAGTGTTTTTCTGGTTTTCCTCCAGTTATTTATATTGTGACTGTTCTAGTTTCAGTTCTGCTGTGATTTCTGCCTGTTTAATGAAAAGTAAGGGTATGTTCACACGGCGGGGGTCCGTAACGGCTGAAATTACGGGGATGTTTCAGCCTGAAAACATCCCCGTAATTTCAGCCGTACCGGCGTGCAGGCGCTTGAACACCGCGTCAATTACGGCCGTAATTAGCGCTGCTATTCATTGGAGTCAATGAATAACGGCTCCAATTACGGCCAAAGAAGTGACAGGTCACTTCTTCTACGCGGGCGTCTATGTACGCGCCGTCATTTGACAGCGGCGCGTAAATATACGCCTCGTGTGAACAGACAAACGTCTGCCCATTGCTTTCAATGGGCAGATGTTTGTCAGCGCTATTGAGGCGCTATTTTCGGGCGTAATTCGGGGCAAAAACGCCCGATTTACGTCCGTAAATAGGCCGTGTGAACATACCCTAAACTGTATTTTGTGACTATTAGGCTACTTTCAGGTGTGAAGAAGCTTTTCATCTTTCATTTAAATGATGGGAAAGTCACTGTCAGGAATGACATCGTTGTGACCCATATGACACATGTAAGTTTACAAACGTATTTTTTTTTTTATCCTGTTGCGTTTCTAAATTGATTGCGGATGATTTTGCACGTGTAATTGTTTGAAATAAAGTCTCCACATGCTCAACATGTTTTCTTAGCACTTATAAGTCATATAGCTTTATGGTTTATAGGCTGCTGTAGAGATCCCTGTGGTGTGATTTCTTTAGCAGTAAATTGACTTTGCTCCCATCATGGCAACAGTGTTTTTGCTATAATAAGTTTTGGTTAAGGCATGAACACTAAAAAGACTGATACACTTCTCCAAAGAATAGGCATGCTATAGTGTGCGTATTACAAGAATGGGATTTGGAGATAGTGTTTCATGATTTATATGATACTGTGATGACGTGGATTAGTAAATTTTAGCCTCTTCAACATCAAGCGATTATTGTTACGATCTGAAAGATTACTGTCGTTTATACACGATCGCTTATTTACATGGGATGGGAATGATCATTACAAAGTCTCACTCAAGTTAATACAAAGTGCATAAAGGAATGGGTTTTCTTTACACTATTCCAATACTGAAATGTTTGTAGAAATTGTATGTCACATTTTTCTCTTCAGAATTGCCTTAAGTCTGTGCTTGAACAAATTGCCGCATATGGCCAAGTTGTGTTCAGACTTCAGAAATTTATGGATGACGTCACCGGTCATGGTGCTGAAAATTCATTGCCAGGAACCCTTCCAACCACCAAGAAAGGTGCTGAAGCTCCATTCCGAACATATCAGGCCTTTATGTGGGCTTTGTATAAGTACTTCATGAGCTTTAAAGCAGAACTTGCAGAGATTGAGAAATGTATTATTAATAAAGGTAATTGTACAATATTTGATATGACGGCACTCTAGATTGTGCTAAAGAAATTGTAATAATTGTTAAAGTATGTTTTCTTGTATTCATGTTTTGTATTAAGATGAAACAATCACTTTGGCAATGGTGGTTGACAAGTTGTCTCCTCGGCTTGCACAGCTCAAAGTCTTGCATAAAGTTTTCAGCACTGGCATTGCAGAGGTGCCTCCGGATACCAGAAACGTTGTGAGAGCATCTCATCTATTAAATACCCTATATAAAGCTATTCTGGAATATGACAACGTAGGAGAGGCTTCAGAACAAACAGTATGTAATCACTAAACCAATTTTGACAAAAGCACAGTGAGAATAAAGCTCCTTTTCTATCCAACGATATTCTATTTGCGTAGCCCATGAATGTGGTGTGAACAGGACCTGAATGCTGAAGCAATGTATGTTTGATCACGGTCTGTTGCAGTGGATTTCTAGAACACGTATTTGTCATATATTGATGTAAAGATTATTTTTTTAATAAGCGTAACATAAATCTGTGATGCAGAGCTGGAAGTTACTTGTCATGTGGCACGCAGGATATGTACAATGTTTGCTAGTGTTAGTTCTTCATAGCAGTTCTTGCTATGTTTTATATTGTTCATATTCATTCTTAGGGAATTTGCAGAGATGATGTATTGTTGACAACATTATTGCTTGTTTCTCGTTAAAGTATTCACTGGGGGACACAGTACCATGGGTATAGGCTGTTGTCACTAGGAAGCTGAGACTAGGTTAATATGAAAGTGTGGCTCCGCCCAGTGGGCTATACCCTCTGCTGAGGACTCCGCTCCTCCGTTATTAGCAGAGTGTCTGTAGAAGTAAGACGTGTCCTTCACTGCAGGCACATGTGCTAGATTTTTTATTTTTCAGGTGCGGGTCCTTCCTGTTTTCCCACTTGGTAAACCCCCCCCCCCCCCCTGCGGGCCCTGGGTGGAATGGATTCCCACTGGTTAGTGGATGCCCACCACTTAGGTGGATGTTCCCCGTCTTTGGTCACACAGTCCCATAGTATTACCACACCGACGGTCGAGGATGCCGAACAGCCACACCACTCATTTGCGTTTTCCGTGGGGGTGACAGGCTCCGCCCATAGACGACTGACAGGTAAGTCGTCCCCCCCCCCCCCCTAGTGTCCCCACACCACCATCAGACAATGTCAGCAGGTGCCATTAACTTAGGCCCGGACTTCGATTCTCTGCTAAACCACAAGCTGGCCA
The DNA here is from genome assembly GCF_050947455.1 of Rhinoderma darwinii. NCBI lineage: Eukaryota > Metazoa > Chordata > Amphibia > Anura > Rhinodermatidae > Rhinoderma > Rhinoderma darwinii. The sequence continues at coordinate 181,945,644 of NC_134688.1, read as the reverse complement.
TGCCCCTCCGCGCTCCCTCCCAGTTTACCCCCCCCCCCCTGTCGGCTTCCCAGAGGGAGGGGTTTTCCTCAGGCGCGATCTTCACTCTCTCACCAGTAGTGAACGCCACAGTACACTGAGCTCGGTGTGCAGAATTCTTACAGCACTGGGAACGGTTTTGCTTCTTGGGGGACACAGCACCTAGGGGGTCCGGTAGGATAGCCACTAGCTATAGTTTTTTGTGTGAAGACGCCGACCATCCCTGCCATTGTAAAGCACTTTGCGTGTACACGGTGCACTACAAAGTTTCAATGCAGGCAGGCTGACCTAGTCTGTGTTCAGTGCCACCCGCCTAAACCACCGCAGGATGCCCCAGCTCCTACAGCTCGCGAGTATGTTACCGCTCAATGGTCGGCTTCACTCACCCAGGCGGTTGATAATCTTGCATGCCTCTCTCAGGCCACAGAGGATGCTTTGCAATGCCTTCCTCAGCAGTTAGCATCTCAAGAATCTGGCCCCTCTCAGGCCTCAGAGACCATTCAGGCTCCTAGGCATTCTTCCCTCGATCACACTCATTCTAGTTCTCCTAGTGCATCCCGCAAGCGGGCCAAGAAACCAAGAAGATATCATTCCTCTTTGGACAGAAATGCAGCAGGTGGCCTTGATTCCTTTCATTCAAGAGATATGTCTGAACCATCTTCTTCAGGGGTTGCCTCTCTCTCCGATTCTGAGTGTAACAGAAGCGAATCCACTCCTCCTGCAGTGAAGGACCTTATTCAGGCAATGAGAGAGATCCTTAAAAAGGTGGATGATACTGCTGAATTCCCTCAGGATGAGGTACTATTGCATCGCCACAGACGGCCCACCTTGTTCTTTCCAGATCACAAGGGATTGGACATATGCATGTGTCCAAGAGTGTGGGCTATGTATGCTCTCATTCTCTGAGGAGTTTAGTGCAAAATGGTAAGCTCACCCCAAGGTGGATGCTACCATGGCTCGGCTTTATGAAAATACTACCTTACTGGTTGCAGATGCTTCCACCTTTTTAAAGATTCCACTTGATGCCAATGTGGAGTCTATGGCAAAGGTTACTTTCAGTGCGGCTGCGGCTTCCATTAGACCCTCTTGCCGCATATTGTCAGCTCGGCTAGTATTGAACTAGCTACTCAACTACAGGACGCAGTTAATTCAGTGGACTCTCCAGTAGACACCTCCCTGCTAGCTACACCGCTTTTGCAGATGTCTAATTATGTCTGTGACGTCTCTGTCCAAGCAGTCGGCTAAGGCCATGGCTAATGCGGTGGGTGTCCGCAGAGCCATCTGGACTAGGAACTGGGATGCGGACTGTGCCTCTAGAAAGGTTTTCGCCCTACTGTTTACCCAGGATCTCTATAGCCCTGACCTGGGGCTACAGGAGGAAGGAGCACTTTACTGCCACAATGTCGTCAAAGGTGCCGGCCAGTTCCCTCAGCCAGTAGATGAAGGTGGTTTCATTCATTTCAGAACTCTACTTTACGTCAGAGGCAAAATTAACGTGACCCCCACCCCTTCCGAACACAGAGTTCCTCCTTCCAGTCTTGAAACTCCTGGCAGCCCCGCAACTGACCTGCCAGACCTCCAGCCCAGTGGGCTTCTACAGTCTGAAGGTTTGCCCTCACCTGAGCTGCTCCCTCTGGTGGGGGGACGTCTGCTCTCCTTCCAGGAAACCTGGTTTGAATATGTCAGACGCCTGGGTGCGGTAGGTTATGTCGACAGGCTACAAGATAGTTTTCCCCTTTCACCTATGACAGTACCTCTGGAGAGACTTCCCATCTGCTGGACAGGAAACCTGAGGATATAAAAAGGGGCACACCTCTCCACACACCCAGTGGGGTTTCCTGTCCTCCGGATGTAAGGATTGTCCTGAGGAAAACACTTCACACGGGGTTGCAGACCCCCTAGCAAGGTCTTACCTTATTTTCACTAGAGGTGCTCTCGAAGGTGTAAGTTTCCTTTTGGAGGGAGCAACCTTAAGCCTGGTATAGGTACTCCCTCCTCTTCCGGTCCATCGCCTCCCTCCTTGGAGGTGGTTTAAGGTCCACACAGTGGTCCTTCCTCTGGCGGGGAGCGGTTTCCCGGGGTCATGTTCGGCTCTATGATCTGGACGATGCCCAGCGTTGGCGGCTTCCGGCGCGTTCATTGGAGACTTCCGGTCGCCGCGACGCGTCACTTCAGGTGGGGTGACACGTCAACACTCCAGGAGGCGGTGGTAATGGTGACCCTGGCGTGGAGGAGGCGCTCCAGCATCTGGAGCTGAGGGCCTCCCAGCCAATCCAAGGCCTATTTAGGCCTAAGCAGCAGGAGCTTCGGTCTCCAGTCTTCTTCCTCCACTATGGAAACGCCAGGAGAAGCACCAGGACGCACTGACCGCTCGAACGCCACCAAATCCTCCAGTCCGGTACTTGAGGAAGGCAGGACTATGGGGGTAAGACAAAAAACTTTCCTTACTAACTACTGTTCCCCTTTCTTTTGTACATATATTTCGGCCAGGGATTGTTCTAGGAAAAAACAGGATAAGGCCCACAACAAGGAATGTGCTGTGTGTAAAAAGAAACTAGCATGATCCTATAATAAAAGGCTTTGTCAGAAATGTTTAGACAACGTTATCTTGGAAGAGTCTACAAACTTAGCCTCAAGTATCAAAGATATTGTGAGGGCAGAAGTTAGAAACTCCCTAAAGTCCCTTAAAAGGATTTAACATCTGCCTCTTCTAGCCGGATAGGTATTCCGGATTCCTCAGCAGAGGAGGATTCTCTACCACAGGAAGAAGGAGTACAGCTCATTAGATTCCTCAGGTGAAGACGAGGGGAGGGGGGGGGGGGGATGAATTTGTTCCCAACAGAAGACATAGATCTACTCCTCAAGGTTGTAAGGGCTACTATGAACATTATTGATCCTAAAGAACCTTGGTCTGTCCAGGACATAATGTTTCAAGGTCTAGGGCATAAAAAGAATTAAAACTTTTCCCGTCCATAGGAACATAACCGTCCTCCTTAAAAGAGAATGGAAAAATCCTGATAGGAAAGCATGTATTCCTAAATTCCTCAAAAGGAAGTATCCCTTTTGAGGACGATGTATGTAAAGACTGGGATATCGCCCAGACATTCAGAAATGCCTGGAAACTGAAAGGATAATCCTAAGGCAAAGAGGATTCTCAGAATCTGTCATTTCCACCCTACTAGCCAGTAGAAAACAGGTTACCTCAAAAATATAACGGAGAGGCTGGAAAGCATCTTTGAATTTTGCAGGCAGAGATATTAATCCTTTAACCAAACCCGATATCCCTTTAATATTGGATTTTCTCCAGGCAGGATTAAATAAAAACCTTAGGCCTAGCACGTTAAAGGTTCAGGTTTCTGCTCGAAGTCCCTTTTTTTAAATTCTTAATTAGCAGAACACCCCCGGATTAAGAGATTCCTAACCGCTTCCTGCAGACTTAAACCTCAGATAAGATCTCCAGTTCCTCCCTGGGACTTAACCCCTTAAGGACGCAGCCTAGTTTTGGCCTTAAGGCTCAGAGCCCATTTTTCAAATCTGACATATTTCACTTTATGTGGTAATAACGTCGGAATGCTTAAACCTACCCAAGCGATTCTGAGATTGTTTTCTCGTGACACATTGGGCTTCATGTTCGTGGTAAAATTTGGTCGATATATTCAGTGTTTATTGGTGAAAAATTGCAAAATTTAGAGAAAATTTTGAAAAAATTGCATTTTTCAGAATTTAAATGCATCTGCTTGTAAAACAGACGGTTATACCACCCAAAATAGTTACTAGTTCACATTTCCCATATGTCTACTTTAGATTGGCATCGTTTTTTGAACATTCTTTTATTTTTCTTGGACGTTACAAGGCTTAGAACATAAACAGCAATTTCTCATATTTTTAAGAAAATTTCAAAAGCCTTTTTTTAAAGGTACCTCTTGAGTTCTGAAGTGGCTTTGTGGGGCCTATGTATTAGAAACCCTGATAAAACACCCCATTTTAAAAACTAGACCCCTCAAAGTATTCAAAACAGCAGTTAGAAAGTTTTTTAACCCTTCAGGCATTTCACAGGAATTAAAGCAAAGTGGAGGTGAAATTTGCAAATTTCATTTTTTCTTGCTGAATTTCAATTTTATTAATTTTTTTTTCTGTAACACAGAAGGTTTTACCAGAGAAACACTACTAAATATGTATTGTCCAGATTCTGCAGTTTTTAGAAATGTCCCACATGTGGCTCTAGTGTGCTCGTGGACTAAAACACAAGCCCTAGAAGCAAAGAAGCACCTAGTGCATATTGAGTACTCTTTTTTTTATTAGAATATATTTTAGGCAGCATGCCAGGTTTGAAGAGGTGTTGAGGTGTCAAAACAGTAGGAATCCCCCAATAGTGACCCCATTTTGGAAACTACACCCCTCAAGGAATTCATTTAGGGTTGTTGTTACCATTTTGACCGCACAGTTTTTTCACAGCACGTATTTGAATTGGGCTCTGAAATGAAAAAAATTTCATTTTTTCCAATAAAATGTCATTTGTGATCAAAATTTCTTATTTTCACAGGGAACAAAATACCCCATTTTGTTGCCCAATTTGTCCTTAGTGTGGCAATACCCCATTTGTGGTGATAAACTGCCGTTTGGGCCCATGGGAGGGCTCAGAAGGAAAGGAGCGCTATGTGTTTGTTGGAGTCCAGATTTTGTTGGATTGGTTTTCGGGTGCCATGTCGCATTTGCAGAGCCTCAGAGGTATCAAAGCAATGGAAACCCACCAAAAGAGACCCCATTTTGGAAACTACACCCCTCAAGGAATTCATTTATGGGTAATGTGACCATTTAGACTCCATAGTTTCTTCACAGAACTTATTTGAATTGGGCTGGGAATTCAAAAAATATATATTTTTTCCAATAATATGTCATTTTAGCTCAAAAATTCTTATTTTCACAAGAAATAAAATACTCAATTTTGTTGCCCAATTTGTCCTGAGTGCGGCAATACCCCTTTTGTGGCAATAAACTGCCGTTTGGGCCCATGGGAGGCCTCAGAAGGGAAGGAGCGCTGTGTGTTCTTTGGAGTACAGATTTTGCTGGATTGGTTTTCGGGTGCCATGTCGCATTTGCAGAGCCCCAGAGGTATCAAAGCAATAGAAACCCACCACAAATTACCCCATTTTGGAAACTACACCCCTCAAGGAATTCATTTATGGGTGTTGTGACCATTTTGACCCCATAGTTTTTTCACAGAACTTATTTGAATTGGGCTGGGAATGAAAACAAAATTATTTTTTTCAAATAATATGTAGTTTTGGCTGAAAATTTCTTATTTTCACAAGAAACAAAATACCCCATTCTGTTGCGCAATTTGTTCTGAGTGCCGCAATACCCCATTTGTTGTGATAAACTGCCGTTTGGGCCCATGGGAGGGCTCTGAAGGAAAGGACCACCATTTGGCCTACTGGGGATTTTCTAGTGCGAAGTCATGTATGCAGAAGCCCCTGAGGTACCAGTACAGTTGAAACCCGCAAGAAGTGACCCCGTTTTAAAAACTACACCCTTAAGGCATTCATCTAGAGGTGTAGTGAGCATTTTGACCGGAGACCTACACCCCATAAACTGTAATGTGGGTTCTCCCGGGTATGGCAATACCCTACATGTGGCTGTTATCAGCTGCCTGGACACACAGCAGGGCCCAGAGGGGAAAGACGAGGGGGGATAAGCTGTGTGGAGTGCATCAGGGTAAGTAAAATTGGGGTAAATTATAAACCAAGGGATGTATGATAAATTTTAAAACACTTTCATACAGAGCTCTGGTTATTCGGGACACGTGTCACATTGATATATTGTGTCATCCATTATCGCCCTCTTATAGCAGACTTTGCACCTCTTTTGACTTTTTCCCTTCTTGCCAGTTTGGGGAACTTCTCCTGGAAAGTGTTGCCCTGGTACGATGCGTGTGGGCTCGCTACCAGAAGTACTGGGTGCCCCCCCTTCTTGGTCCCTAAAGATTAGGTTCTTGATAATCACCTCTTGAAATTCCAGGAAAGTTCCCGTCTGGCCTGCACATCGACGTAGCATGTACGCATTGTACAATGCCATCTGTATGATGTGCCCGGCCAGCTTCTTATACCACACCGCATGGCGCTGTAGGGCTTCAGGGCTTGATCTTACAAGTCCACCCCTCCCCATGTACCTATTGTAGTCCAGGATGCAGTCTGGTTTGGGGGTGTCCTTTCCTTCATATATCCTAAACCTGTAGGTATACTCTGATGCACTCTCACAGCTTATACATCTTCACGCCATACCTTGCCCTCTTACCCGGCAGGTACTCGCGGAATTGAACCCTCCCTTTAAAATGTACCAGGGACTCATCAATAGAAATACACTTCTCGGGGGTGTATGCTTGGGAAAAAAGGGCACTTGAACGGTCTAATAGGGGTCTCCGTTTATACAAACGGTCAAAACTGGGGTCATCTCGGGGTGGGCACGGCTCATTATTAGTATAATGTAAGAAGCGAAGTATTGCCTCATTTATTTATTTTTTTAGGTTCCAGTTCAGTTCTGAAGTTGCTTTGAGGGGTCCATATATTAGAAACCCCTATCAAACACCCCATTTTAGAAACTAGACCCCTCAAAGTATTCACAACAGCATTTAGAAAGTTTATGAACCCTTTAGGTGTTTCACAGAAATTTAGAGCAAAGTAGATGTGAAATTAAAAATTTTTTTTTTTGTCAGAAAATCCTCTTTATACCATTTTTTTTATAACACAAAAGGTTTTTTTCAGAGAAACGCAACTTAATACGTATTGCCCAGATTCTGCAGTTTATATAAATATCCCCCATGTGGCTCTCGGGCGGTAATGGACTGAAGCACCGGCCTCAGAAGCAAAGAAGCACCTAGCGGATTTTGAAGCGCCTTTTTTATTAGGCACCGTGTCAGGTTTGAAGAGGTCTTGTGGTGCCAAAACATTGGGAACCCCCCAAAAGTGACCCCAATTTGGAAACTAGACCCCTTGAGGAATCCATTGTAGTTTTTTTGGGGTGCATGCGGCTTTTTGATCAGTTTTTATTCTATTTTTAGGTGGCGTGGTGACTAAAAAACAGCAATTCTACTATTGTTTTTTTATTCTTTTTTTTTTTTTACAGCGTTCACCGTGCGCTATAAATGACATATTCACTTTATTCTGCGGGGCGATACGATTACGGCGATACCAGATGTTTATAGTTTTTTTTTATGTCTTATGGCGTTTGCACAATAAAATACGTTTTGTAAACAATCATTCACTTTTTGTGTTACCTTATTCTAAGAGCCATAACGTTTTTATTTTTCAATCAATAAAGCCGTGCGAGGACTTATTTTTTGCGTAACGAACTGTAGTTTCGATCAGGACCATTTTTAGGTACATGCGACTTTTTGATCTCTTTTTATTCCATTTTTTGGGAGGTGAAGTGACCAAAGAATTGTGATTGTGGTTCGGTTTATTATTATTTTATTTTACGGCGTTCACCGTGCGGGATAAATAATGAAATAATTTTGTAGTTCAGGCCATTACGGACGCGGCGATACCAATTATGTATAGTTTATTTGTTTGTTTATATATTTTTATTAATAATAAAGGACTGATAAGGGAAAAGGGGGGATTTTTACTTTTATTACTTTTAAATCTTTTATTTTCTTATTTTTACACATCTTTTGTTAACTTTTTTTTTACTGTATTACTTTGTCCCACTAGGGGACTTGAGGGCAGGAGGCCCTGATCGCTATTCTAATACACTGCACTACATGCGTAGTGCAGTGTATTAGAGCTGTCAGCTACTCACTGACAGCAAGCATAGTGGGTCCTGACGTTGTCAGGACCTACTAAGCTTCCGTCTATGGCATAGCCGGACGCCATTGTTTGGTGTCCGGTTGCCATAGTCACCATCGCCGGCCGCTATCGTGTAGCAGGCCGGCGATGGCAGCTTAACCCCTAAAAAGCCGCGATCTCTATGGAACGCGGCTTTTAAGGGGTTAATCAGCGGGGACACAGCGATCGGTCCCCGCTGTAGGAGCTGTGACAGCTGCTGAACAAGACAGCAGCGTCACAGCTCCTGTATGTGTCGGGAGGACGGCCGAAACGGCCGTTACTCCCGAGACGTACTATTACGGCATGGAGCGCAAACGATACAGCTGCCATGACGTAATAGTACGTCAAGGAGCGGGAAGGGGTTAAACCTTGTTCTCCAGGCTATGATAAATCCACCATTTGAACCAATAGATTCTATCTCCATGAAAATGCTGACACTTAAAAAGATATTCTTGTTAGCCATTACATCAGCCCGTAGAGTGAGGTGAGATTCAGACCCTATCTGCCTTTCCTCCACATATGCTACTGTTAGTTGATAGTCATCCTAAAAACCTTACCAGGATTTCTTCCTAAAGTGGTCTCTCCCTTTCATTTAGACCAAGAGATTATTCTTCCCTCCTTTTGCGACTCCCCAAAAAATCCGAGAGAACAACAGTTTAACTGCCTAGACGTAAGAAGATGCCTAGTCCAGTACCTAAAGATTACCAAGGATCTAAGATCCTCAGAAAGTTTTGTTTATCCAGTTTCAGGGTCATAACAAAGGTTCGGCAGCCAGTAGAGCCGCTATAGCTAGGAAAAACCGATTACTGGTAAGTAATCAATCTTTTCTTTTCTTCTCGCTTCCTCCATCAAGGAGTAACTTCCAGCGCCAACATCAGGACTGTTCAATGGGTTTTACCCAAATCTCTTCCCTGTACCAAAGAAGGGCGTATTCCTTCGACCCTTTTTGGATCTAAAACGTCTCAACTGACGTGAAGATCCGAAGGTTTCACATGGAGTACCTGTGATCGGTTGTGGCTTCGTTAGAAGTGGACTAATTCCTATCCTCAATAGACATAAAGGATGCCTATCTTCACGTTCCCATTTGTCGAGCCACACCAGTTTGTGGCTCTTCTCTTTGGGCTGGCCACCGCTCCAATGGCCTTTACCCTGGTCATGACGGCGCCCATGGCTCTCCTCTGATCCAAGGGGAAATCGATTATACCATACTTGGATGACCTTCTGGTGAAGGCATCTTTGAAACAGGACAATTTGGACCTTCTCAACATTACCCTGGATTGTCCTCGCAGATTCGGATGGCTGATCAACCGCACCATGTCCTCTCTCATTCCTACTTGGAGAATGGAGTTTCTAGCGATGGTCCTGGATACACAGGCAGCCAGGATATTCTTACCCAAGGACAAGATCACCACCCTCAGACATGGAGTGACAGTACTCCACAGAAATGCTCCTTGTTCTGTCCGCTCCTGCGTGAAAGTCCTGGGGACGATAATCTCAACCTTCGAGGCAGTCCCATTTGCTCAGTTTCACTCCCGATCTCTACAGCTGGCAATCCTATCTCGTTGGGACAAGTCTCCGGACTCCTTGGATCTAATGATCCGTCTGACCCCTTCAGTCAAGAAGGAACTGCTGTGGTGGATGTCTTCCCCTAACATTTCTCAGAGAAAGCCCTTCTCAACTCTCCACTGGCTGTCTCACAGTCCAGGGCACCTGGTTTGGCCCAGAAGCTCAATTCCAGATCAACCTTCTTGGAACTGAGGGCCCTCTTCCTGGCCCCGTCTTACTGGATGTCTCGCATCCAGGGTCTTCCCGTGCGGATACCGACAACTCTACAGCATTGCGTACCACAATCATCAGGCTGGTACAAGTAGCAGGGCTGTGTGGAAGGGAGCCGCCAAGATTTTTCGTTGGGCGGAAAAAACGTCCCCGCAATCTCAGCAGTTCATATCCCAGGGACGTCTGGACCCCGGAGAATAGTCTCTTCATACAGAGATATTTCACCGCATTTGCCTTCGGTGGAGCTTCACAGACGTGGATCTCTTTGCCTCTCATCTCAACCACAAGTGTCCAGACTACGTCACCAGAACCAGGGATCCCAGAGCCATAGGAGCCAATGCTCTAGTTCTTCCCTGGTCGTCTTTCAGCCTCCTTTTATCTCTTTCCTCCTCCTCCACTACTGCCTCGAATTCTGAGGAAAGTCAAGGACGCAGGATTTTGTGTTCCTGACAGTCCTCGTAAGGGAGGTCCGTCTTTATGAGCCACCATTGCTAGCTGGATCTGTTTGATCATCAAAAGAGCCTACTCTGCTAAGCGTAGGGAACCTCCCTTCTGGGTCACTGCTCACTCTACTAGGGCAGTTGGGGCCTTATGGGTAGGACGGCATCAGGCTTCTGCCCTTCAATTCTGTAAGGTCGCCAGCTGGGCTTCGTTACACATCTTTTCAAGGTTTTACCAGATCCATTCCCTGGCTTTACGCCAAAGCCAGTTTAGGTCGGATGGTGTTGCACGCAGCCGTGGTTTAGGCTGCTCGCATAGTTATGATTCTTTTTGCTTTAGGACGTCCCATGTTACTGTGTCTCGCATTGAATACTTTAACGAGAAAATAGGATTTTTGTACTTGCCAGTAAAATCCTTTTCTTGCTGAATTCATTGGGGGACACAGATCCCACACTATTTCTTTATTGTTATGTGTTTCGGTTTCTTGAGGTTGTTTTTCCCGTTGGAAACATATTGTATTGATCCTTCTCTGCTCTCCTACTGCTCTTGGTACAAACTGCGGAGCTGAGTTCTCTGCAGAGGTTATAGCCTACTAGGTGGAACCACACATCCCTTTTTTTTTTCCTTTATATTATATTAACCTAGTGACAGCAGCCTATACCCATGGTACTGCCCCCCCCCCCCCGCCACCAGTGAATTCGGCGAGAAACTGATTTTTACTGGTAAGTACAAAAAGCCTATCTTTGCGTGCCTAGCACTTTGGTAAACCCACACTTCTATATGAGGGAATTGCATACTGCAGACCTCCTGTTTACAGGCTGTCATTCATCTTGTAATTGGCTGACAGTCATCTGAAATACTGAAGCCTGTAGTTAATTACTCTGTAGGACTGCATATTGAATGTTCATAGTATAGAAATTATGTAAGTATTGCTTTCCAGCTTTAGGATTGTGGGATTCTGGTAAGGAGGAGAGATTAAGCTAAAAGGGGACATTTAAAATGAGAGAATCCTTGTATTGTCGGAATGGGCAAAATATTATAGGCATTAGGAGCCAGTCACACAAATTTAGGAGCCAGTTTGGCCAGTAGCAAATTTATAGGCATATATGGTGGAAGTTTACGAACAGCTTTACACCGCATTTGTGGCATAAAAAGCTGTAAAAAATTATTTTTTTATATCTCCATTACCCATTGATAAGGGTTTTATATTGGTTCCCCCCCCACATAGAATATTATTTTTTTTACATAAATCTGCATTGTAGACCTGGAAATGCATTTAAAGGGGACCTGTCAGGTTTTTATCCTTCCCTGCGGTTTCAGCGGTCTTTCACTTTGTCAGTAACGTTCAGTAATTTTGGAGAATTTACATGTTATGTTTGCTGTGCGTGTCCAGTGCTGCAGAGAAGTCCAATGATATGCCCACTATATATAACACTGCTGTGTTTGCAGGTATCGCTTCTATTTTTCCTTTGGGTAGAAACAGTGAGGCCGTATTTAGAAATAGTAGATGAATGGATTGTCCATGGAAACCTCTTTGATCCAGCAAAAGAATTCATTATTCAACGGTATGTGAAGCTTGTGTATCATCATTTTACCAGGAGGAGGATAATGATGTAATACAATAATATTTATTGAATTCTGTATACTTTCATGTTTTTATCTAAGATTTTTTGTGTGTACATATATCTCCTCAGATAGCAGGCATTATGAAAGTATATTCTGTAAGCTGAACAGTTATAAAGGTAATTGATTTGTCCTTTTTCGTAGAAATAAAGATGTTCCTGTTAATCATCGAGACTTTTGGTATGCCACATACACTTTATATAGTGTCTCAGAAAAAACGGAAAATGAGGACAAAATGAGTGACAGTGCCAGCTCAGGTAGTGACCAGGCTCCAGCCAGCAGGCAGCACACTATGGTCTCTTTCCTGCGGCCTGTACTAAAACAGATCATTATGGCTGGGAAGTCCATGCAACTGCTTAAGAACCTCAAGTTCAAATTGTCCCAACAGCAAGATTTCTCAAGAGGTGAGTGTAAGCTTAATTTAGAGTAAATCCTAATTTATAGGAGTTTTCTGGGAAAAAAATGATGGGCTATCCTTAGGCTGCAGTACCAGGCACAGCAGCATGTAGAGCTGAGCCGCCGTGCCTAGATAAACAATGATGGTGACCCATCATTGATGGTCGGTGCTTGTCTCGGTAGTCAGATGCCCACGGTCACACATTGATGGCATATTGTTAGCATAGTCCATAGTTTTAATTTGAGTATTTAACAGTATGTGCTCATCCAGCCTCTATTTATTAATAGTATATACTGACAATGTATATTTCTCATTAAAGTTTTCACTGGGGGACACTGTACCATGGGTATGGGCCGCTGTCACTAGGAGGCTGACACTAGGTAAATATTTAAAAAAAATGTGTGGCTCCGCCCAGTGGGCTATACTTTCTGCTGAGCACCTGGCTCCTCCGTTTCAGCCTAGTACCTGTAGGAGGCAGAAATTTCCTGCACTGCAGGCAGTTCTGCTAGATTTTTATTTTTTAGGTGCAGGTTGAGAGTCCCTCGTGTTCCACTTTGGACTCCCCTACGGGCGCTGGGTGAACTAGAATTCCATCCGTTTCAGTGGATGCCTGCCATTTTGGTGGATGTTTTTCCCACTAACTCTCAGTGGATGCCCGCCTCCCTGGTTTATGTTCCCCACCTTGGTCACTCAGTCCCCTATTACCGCACCACTAAGTGTGTGCGTCCTCTGAAGGTGACAGGCTGTGCCTGAAGACGACTGACCGGTAAGTTCCCACCATTGGGAGCTGCTGTGACCCCCCCCCCCTCTCTTATACAATAGAGGGGAAGGAGCAATTCAGACTGTCAGCGAGTTTTAAGGCATTATATATAGAGGGGGGGTTTTATTCTGAGGTGTTGTCTTTGCTAAGGGGTTTCTAACACTTATGTGCTGGCAGACATGCTTTCAGCGTTCTCTTCCGTTTTATTTTACTACAAGCCGTGGCGTTCCAACGATGGCGCTATTAATTTAGACCCCGGCTTCAGTTCTTTTCTAGGCCGCAATCTGGCCATGCCCCCTTCCGCTCCCGCCTGCTCTCCTCCCCGCCCTTCTGTTTTCCCGCACCGATTTTAACGTTCTGAGTCACATGCCTGCCCTGTTCAACCAGCGTGGCGTGGGTTTGGCTGGATGGGAGGGAGGGGTTTTCTGTTTTACAATTGTCCAAGATAAGAAAAATATCGGCACTGCTTTGGCTCTCTGAGCACTATAAGGCTCAGCAATCAGACGACTGCACAGGTCTAGACAGATTGAATTAGAGCCACAATAGGTGGTAGCCTACGGCCGTTTCGCGTGCACCAACGCTTTGTCAAGTCCTTGGCAAAGCACTGGGTGCACACGAAACGGCCGTGGGCTTGAGCTCCAGATCCATACTGCTTTTATCGGTTTTGCCGCAACAATAAAAGAAAATTCAGTTAGGATAGCCATTGGCTATAGTGTTTTTTTTTTTTTTTTTTTAAAAGGCTCATAATGTCTTCAAAGGGCAAAGCTCCTAAGACCCAAATCCCCCCACCATTGTAACGCACTTTTCGTGTACGCAGTGCGGTACAATGTTTGCATGTAGGCAGGCGGACCCAGTCTGTGTTCAGTGCCCTCTGTCTAAACCACCACAGGATTCCCCAGCTCTCGTGGTGGGGAGCATTTTACCCCCCAACGTGGACAGACAGGAGTAGTTCTACGTCCCATCCCAAATAATTTGGAAGGTGTATAATAAATTTTGTGGAAAAATTTTAATTGAACAAGTTAGTCTCTTGTGGATATTAAGGACCTGTTAGAGTGGATAGCATTTCTTCATGATAATCAGTAGATATGGAAGAAAGAGTCTGAGACCAGTGGTCCAGGGCTCTATCAAGTTTATTAGAAGATACGGTTAACAGCTGTCTATAAAGTATGGACAATGGTTTAGCCAACGTCTCCTGTGTCACCCAATTTTCCACCGGGGATGTACATAGTCTGGCATTATATCCTGCTAATTGTGACCAAAGAGTGTGTCTAAGCTGGAAATAACGGAACCTGAGATGGGTCTAGATCTGGTGTTTGGACCTAAGATGTGTAAAAGTGGCTGCCTAATCTTCCACATCCTCAAAGGTCAATATACCCAGGGTTGCCCACTCACCAGGGTTAGGGAGTCTTCGTAACTGTGGCAGAAGGAGGTTATACCAAAGCGGTGTGCTGGGCGACCAGAACCGCTCCTCTGAGTTAAAGAGCAGCATTGATCTCTGCCAAACCTTCAGAGTAGTCTGCATTGGGACTGCCAGTGTCTATCCACGGGGAAGGGGGGGGGGCTGTCTAGAAATAGAGTTCACCAGGGCTAGGAACCAAGAAGTGAAGCTTCCAGCTCCGTACGGAGATGAAAGTGTGTATGGGTAAACCTCCATTCAACATACACCAGTTGGCTAGCAAGCAAGTAAAGATATAGGTTCGAAAGGGCCAGTCCACCCTGGTCAGTGGGTAGTTGTTGTGTGCCCAGAGCAATTTTAGGAGTACCGCCTGCCCAAATAAAAGATCTAAGTCCCTGTGTCAATATTAGAGTACAGTGATAATGGTAGCCATGCTGGGGAATTGTGAAAGAGGTACAAAAACTTATGGAGGGACTTTATTTTTAACAGATTAATTCTGCCTGTGAGGGGGAGGTGTCTCCATCTATCAAGGTCTATCCTGAGACGTTGTACCAGAGGAGTGACATTGTCCGGTATAAAAGTACAAGTATCTGAGCTAATGACTATACCTAGATAAGTAATTTTGTCTGCCCATTGTATCGGGGAAGGAAGTATGACATTCCTAGCCGCATCGTCTATCGCCATAACCAAAGAGTTTGACCAGTTCACACGGAGCCCAGAGAAAGATGTAAATAAATCAAACCAAGACAATAGTGCCTGCAGGGCTGGACCCAGATGATTGAGGAATAGAAGTGTATCATCTGCATAAAACAAGAGACCCGCTCCTCACTCTCCCCCATCTTGAAGCCCTTTATATCAGGAGAGGCTCTTATAGCTATTGCTAGCGGCTCAATGGCCAGTGCAAAAAGGGAGGGAGGCAGTGGGCAACATTGCCTAGTCCCTCGAGCTAGTGTAAATGAAGGGGAAATGTGATAATTAGTTTTAATACTTGCTGTAGGTTGGCAGTATAGCAACTGTACACAGTGGATAAATATGGGGCCAAATCCAAATTTGCCTAGAACAGACCAGAGGTAGGACTATTCCACCGAGTTGAATGCATTCACAAGGTCCAAAGAGGCTACAACTCTGGTGCCATCTGACTCTATATTAAATGATATGTTGGTAAAGAGCCTCCAAAGATCAACATTGGTGGCTTTCATGGGTTATGATCTTTGCATACAAATCGCCAGAATTTTGGCCAATATTTCAATATCACAATTAAGGAGGAAGATAGGCCGGTATGAGCCACGTCTCTAGGATCTTTACGGGGCTTGGGGATCAACACCACGAGAGCCTCTATCATAGAAACTGGGAGGGTAGTAGCACCACTAAAGGATTGAAAAAGGGCAAGCAGATGAGGGGCAATCAGGTCAACATATAATTTATACCATTCTATTGGCAGACCGCCCAGACCCTGGGTTTTTCTGTTTGGAAAAAAGTTAATAGCCCCAGTAATTTCCTCTATGGTCAGATCAGCCTCCAAAGAATTGACATCCTCACTATCCAGGGTGGGGAACCTAATAGTATCTAAGTATGCCTCTAGTTTAGATGTATTGTTTGTAACCTTAGAGGAGTATACTCGGGCTCTACGTTCTGCTAACAACCTTACATTAAAATCCTCCATATTCCGAACCTCCCACTCCCGTCTCCAAGATTTTTCTCGTGCTGCACCCGTCCCCTGGAATGTGCTACGCCAGATAGTCAGATTAATTCCCAATATCCACAGTTTTAAACGTGCCCTGAAAACACATTGTAATGGCAGGAAGGAGGTGAAGGGAACAAGTGAGCCCTAATCTACCCACCGCCCTGTCCCTGCCTACTTGCAACGACCCGCCCTAGGCGACGGGGTACAACTTGGCGGCGGTCCCTACGCTGTCTAAGTGCAAGGGAGTGCAAACAGGGAACACGCAAGGGAAGGGGCAGTAGCCCACGGAACGCCGCAAGGAAACTGAGCGGTGAATGAGTCAGTCAGGATCAGGATGTAGTGGAGTATACCAACGAGAGCACGGAGCAGGAAGCAAGCCAGGGGCAAAGCGAAGCAGGATAAGCGGAACTGAAGCAAGGCAGAAGCACGGCAGAAGCAGGCTGGAGCAAGGCAGCAGTGGGGCCAGGAATCCAAGAAGAATAACAAGCACTGAGGAAGAGAACATGGCAGGTATAAATGGACAGGGGGCGGAGCTAACTCCGACTGACCAGGCCGCGATACGCTCTCCCACTCCTGAGCCTGCCACCCTGGTTGGTGGGAGCCGGTGTCAGTCTAAGAGGTCTGGCCTCAGGTGTCGACTGATTAATCCCGGGAGTATACACAGACGTAGTACCTGGCAGATCCTTTACACACATCTATTTAGACAGGCCTATAACATTCCCTAATCTGACTCCTTTCCATGGACCTCCTTTTAGATTAGTCATCAGAATAAGATTCCCTCATACTCCTTCTCTTCATGTCCGTCATACACGGATACTGGCTGGTGACCGGCTCATGCAGCTTTATGTGCACCACCCCATGTGTATAAAATTGGCTGGACTATTGTACTGAACAAACACTGTTACACTTTGTGTCTCCCTTATTTCCTCATAGATTGTAAGCTCTTGCGAGCAGGGTCCTCACTCCTCAGGTTTGAATTGTAAATTAACTTTGTCACTATGTAATGTCTGATATTGTTTGTTTCATGTACCCTCTAAATTGTAAAGTGCTGCGTAATATGTTGGCGCTATATAAATAAAGATTATTATTATTATTAAATCAGAATAGAACATAGCAAAGAGGTCATTGTTTACTAACGTGTCACTCGCAGGCATCCCAGTTGATGAGGTGATTTCTAAACTCGGATTCAGTGCCGTGTCTTCTCTAGGCAAGTAAGCCAGCAAAAGGCCATTATTATTACCCTGCTCAAAAACTCTCTGCTGAGAATATAAGTCTCTTTCTGGTGAGTTCAGCTAGTAAAAGGGTATATTCACGTTGCTTTGGCGTGAATGTAATTTAAGGCTGAGGCGTCCCTAGTCCGAAGATATTCCTCCTCCGCCACAGCCAGTTCAGCCTCCAATCCTATACGTTGTTTAGCTAGTCCTTTTCTATGTGTGGATATTGCTGGTATAATCACCCTTCTGACATATTCTTTAAAGACATCCCACATCAAGTTGCTATCAGTCGAACCAATGTTAGTATTCCAGAAGTCAGGATTTTTCTTTTCTAAGGAGGTCGTGACCTCAGTGCAGGAGAGCCACAGGGGACTCGACCTCCATATTTTCCATCTTGCAACTTCTGGAAACCCCAGAGTGATCATGAGGGGAGAGTGGTCTGAGATACCCCGATGGAGGTCTTGAGCATATACCATATATATTCGAGAAGCATCATTTCTGAATGCCAGGTCAATTCTGGTAAAAGGACCTATAGGCAGGTGAGTGGCATGAATAAGCTAAGGAATGAGGGTAACGAGTCCGCCAAATTTCCTGCAAATGTTAAGTGGCAGCCCAAATAGCCAAAGGGGAACTAGAACCCAGGACTCTAACACCCCCCCCCCCGCCATAGTTTATCCAGTTCAGAGAAAAACAAAAGGTTAAAATTCCTGAAGGGTAAAGGAGGAGCAGGGCCCAATTCAGTCACCAGCAGCATTATATCTGTGAGCGGTTGGACAGTGGCACGAGGAGGATTATAAACCTTAACCATGATAAAGGACGTAAAATGGATTTGACATAGCGTCACAATGAATCTCCCCCTAGGATCTGTCTTAACCGATGTAACGTCACATTGTAAAAATTTGTGGACCAGCAACGAGACCCCACAGGAGTAACTGGAATAAGAGGCATGATAGCCATATCTTACCCATGGCCGAATTATTAACTCCAGTACTCCCGGAGACCAGATCACCAGTCCACATGGTCAGACAAGTCATATATAAATAAGCAGATATGTATGAAAGGCAAAAAACAATTTAACCCCACCCTACCCATCCCCCCTGAACTTGAGACAGGTTTCATTCCCAAATGCAGCATCTAGCAAAAAACAAGTACAGAACTACAGGGTATGCTTAACTCGTTAGTGAAAGGGGGCAATCCTCTTCCCCTGGTGTGCAATAAGGATAGAACTATTCGGCTCTATAAAGCTACAACACAGAAGATCGGAGCATTGCGGCAATATATCCAAGTCGCGGTAGATCTTCCGACACCCTGAAAACCTGACACTGGAAATTCCAAATCTTTTCAGAAGAGCAAAGTTAGGAACACGTTTCATAATGAGTAATATCCCTCAGCTATATTCGTCCAACACAACCTAGGACAGCTGCGAGGAGAATCGAAATCTTTACAGAAGAGCAGAGTAGGAGCATGTTCCATGGTGTATATTGGTTATATTTACTTGGTTATAATTACTTGGTTATATTTCTTTACAGCATATGGAGATATGGTGGCATAGAACTAAAGTGCAGAGGTTGTGAATCAAGAGTCCATAACATTTCAGCCAGGTAAAGACCTCTTCCGGCTTGTCGAGGAATATTGTAAGAGCCGTTGTGCACCAATCTGAGTTTGGTGGGGTAAACCATAGAATAGATGATGTGTTTCTCTCTCTCTCTCTGGCACTTCTTGGCCCCATAAATCTCTGCCTCTGTTTTTTACCTCCAATGAATAGTCCGAGAAGACTTTCACATCCTGGTTAGTATCCAGGGTACAAGTTCCAGCAGTTTGTCTCTGTCTTAGAAATTCAGAAACTTGGCAATGAAAGTGCGTTGCGGCACTCCAGGTGGAGGAGCTCTAGTCTGGAACCGATGTGCACGTTCCACACAGAACATCGGAGAGAAGGCAGTATCCCCAAATGTTAACTTCAGCCAATTTTCCAAGAATTTCGCAGGGTCAGGTTTTTCCACACCTTCAGGCAGGCCGATGAAGCAGATTAGACACCTTCACAAACGGTTCTCCATATCATCGATCTTCGCCCGCCATGTGGACTGTTGCATTTCCAAAGTACAGTCGACTTTCAATCTCAACGGAGTGACCACATGTTCCAAATCAGAAATACGCCTCTCAGACTCAACAGCTCTTTCACGTCGCAAGTGTATATCAGCTTTGAGAAGGCCAAGGTCCGTCTGAAGGGCATCAATTTTCCCAGTTCGAGCCGTAGGAGATTCCGTAATCGCCTTCATTACGTCTTACATGGATGGTTCAGGAGGGGAGTCAACCGGAGTGGAAGGAGAGTTGGTGGCCTCAGAAGACCGCGATGCACGGGGCCGGATGCTAGGCCAGCAGATTTATCCATGTCTGTAACTTTAGATTGCTTAGAGCGAGCCTTTGTGGAGGTACCCGAATAACAGGATGGTGTAAGAATGATCAATTCGCTCCGATCAGTGCACAGTCAAACATATGTTAGATGATTATGAATGAAGGGGAAGATCCTCCATGCGTTTCAGTATATCCAGATCACATCTTTGCAGCATAGGGAGAGGCAGCAGGGAGGTCGCAGCGTACCCAAAATGTCGTCTGCAGCAAGCTGCAAAAAGTTACTCGCCACTCACTGGCACAAGATGGAGGCCCCACGGTCTGCCCCTTCCTGTCCCAATGTTCATTTTGTTCTAAACCTCATCCATGAGAACGTGCCAAACATTGATAGGATGTCGTTAGAGCCCTTTGGGTCTACATGGCAGCTATGTCTGGAAGACGGACTCCTTATTTGTTGTTCCTGAGGGCCCTCGTAAGGGTGGCCCAGCTTCAAAGGCAACCAATGCTAGCTGTATACGTATGGCCGTTTAAAAAGGCCTACTCTGCTAAGGGTCACTGCTCATTCTACATGGGCAGTTGGGGCCTCCTGGGCGGTGCAGCATTAGGCTTCTTCCCTTCTGGTCTGTAAAGCCACCACCTGGTCATTGTTACATACTTTTTCGAGGTTTTACCAGATCCGTTCTTTGGCTTCTGCTGATGCCAGTTTAGCTCAAATAATGTTGCAAGCAGTCATGGTTTAGGCTGCTCGCATGGCTATGATTCTTTTAATCCACCCTAAGGGACTGCTTTAGGACGTCCCCATGGTACGGTGTCCTCCAGTGATTACTTTAACGAGAAAATAGGATTTTTGTACTAGCCAGTAAAATCCCTTTCTCGTTGAATCCACTGGGGGACACAGTCCTATTTGTTTACGGCCATGTTTTTGGCTTGAGGTTGCTTTTCTCATTGGAAACATATTGTGTTAAACCTTCTCTGTTCCCCCTACTGCTCTTGGTACAATCGGAGTGCTCAGCAGAGGGTATAGCCCACTGGGCAGAGCTACACTTTTTTTTTTTTTATATTTACCTAGTGTCAGCCTCCTAGTGACAGCAGCCTATACCCATGGTACGGTGTTGCCCAGTGAATACTTTAATGAGAAACAAGCAATAATGTTGGCAACAATACATCATCTCTGCAAATTCCCTAAGAATAAATATGCACAATATAAAACATAGCAAGAACTGCTATGAAGAACTAACACTAGCAAACATTGTACATATCCTGCGTGCCACATGACCAGTAACTTCCTTCTACTTGTAAGTACAGTAAAAAATAGTGTAGTACCGTGTTAGCCAGAAACAAAATGCAATGTTAAAGAGGCTCTGTCACGACATTATAAGTGCCCTATCTGCTACATAAGCAATTAACAATACTGAAGTGTTTAGACAGTGAGTAGACATTCCACGGGATGCCTATTCACAATCCCTGCACGTCGTTACTGTTTCTATGGTAGTTACAGCAGAGGAAGCGTGATCTCGTTGTAACCTGTCATTTACAGCGAGATCTCGTGAGATCACGCTTCCTCTGCTTTAACTACCATAGAAACAGTAACGAAGTGCAGAGATTGTGAATAGACATCCCGTGGGATGTCTATTCACTGTCTAAACACTTCAGTATTGTTAATGTGTTTAGTATAAGACAGCACATAAGGATATAGCAGGATCCCTATGCGCTGAGTAAATGAATGGAGAGGAGTGCATGATGCTGATTGGTCAGCGTCATACACTCCCTGTACAACGCCCATTTGGTCTAAAGTAAAAATACGCCCACCTGGGCATTAAGCAACTCATTAGCATAAATCTAAAATCGCTAATAAAGTGAAAATGGATAGTTTTTCTAAATAAAAAGCACTGCTGTCATCTACATTATAGCGCCAATCTCCTTATGTAGGAGATAGGGCACTTCTAATGTGGTGACAGAGCCTCTTTAAATAATTTTGTGTCAAAAAAGACAAAAGTATAGTAGGTATGATCCCTTTATTGGCTAACCATAAAAGTTCTATATGCAAGCTTTCAGAGCACAGAGGCCCCTTCTTCATGCAATTTATAAATTAATGACTGAGAAAAAAGCACAACATTTAAGATGTTACACAAAGATAATTAGTACATGAGGTGATATATCATTAAGATAAGCCGAAACAATAAAACTGAGGTTATAGGGGTGATGACTTAGGAGTTAAGGGATCTGGAGTCAGTCTTATGGGGGATGTACTTGTGACCATGTAGTGGCTCATAAATCCAGGTGTTAGATTGAGGCCTTGTGTCAATGACTGGAATTTTATCATCTGCTTGAATTCCCAAATTTTTCATTCTCTGTTTTTAAAATGATCCTTCAGAATTAGGACCCTTTTAAATCTGCCAAACTGTGGTCTGATCCAGAGAAGTGTTTATCCACCTCCTGTTTTATTGTATGTCTGTGAAGATTCATCCTGGTTTGTAGTTTTTGTATTGTTTCTCCAATGTAGATTCCTTTATTGATGCAACTTGTACACTACATTGGAGGATGTATAGGAGAACGTGCCAGTGATTTTATAGTCCTGCTGCGTGTTTGGTATGTGGATGGTGTTTTATGACCAGCTGTTGGTACAGGTCTTGCATTTTCTAGTGTTGCAAGGAAAAGTGCCAGTCTCTGATGGTGATGAGGGGGCACTTCTGACCAGGAGATTCCTTAGGTTTGGTGGCTGTTTGTATGCAAGGAGAGGTAAATCCGGGAATATTTCCTTCAGTTTGTCTTGGTTGAATATAGGTTGGAAATCAGCAGCAATTTTCCTCAAGATGTTAATTTGTGGGTTGTATATGACCACTAGGGGCACCCTGCTGTTGTCTTCCTTCTTTTTGAACTCCAGAAGATTGCTCCTTGGAATTCTTGTGGCTTTGTAGATCTGATCATCTATAATCCTTGGATGATATCCCTGTTGTAAGAATGTGTTCCTCAGTGATAGCAGGTGTTGTTTTCTGTCTTCACTGTCTGAACAGATTCGTATGAAGCGCAGAGCCTGGCTGTAGATGATGGCTTTCTTTTGTGTCTCGGATGGAAGCTGTTCCATCTCGGATATGCTGGACGGCCTGTAGGTTTATAGTAGATAGTTGTTTGTATGTATGGTATTGTTTCTCATATATATGGTCATGTCCAGGAAATGTATTTGAGATGTAGAGTAGTTGAGTGAGTTTGGTAGGATGGAACTTGTTGAAGTTTTTATGGAAAGAAAGCAGTTCATGATCAGAGCCTGTCCAGATTATCAGCAGGTCATCAATGTACTGGAAATATTCCAGAGGTTTAGTTGTGCAGGTAGATAAAACTCCTCCTCTAGTTTGGCCATGAACAGGTTGGCATATTGTGGTGACATTTTGCTACCCATAGCGCTTCCCATACATTGCAGATTTATATCTTTGTCAAATAAAAAATAATTGTGATGGAGTACGAACCTGATGAGTTGTAGGGCTGGCTCTGTCGCTAGATTGTTCTTTTGAAGAAAGTGTTGGCATGTGGCTATGCCATCCTCATGGGGGATATTAGAATATAGAGACTCCACATCCATAGTTAACAATATTGTTCCCTCTGGTAGTGGACCTGGGGCTGAGAGTTTGCAGAGCACGTCTGTGGTGTCCTGGACATAACTGGGTGTGCAACTCACCAAGGGCTTTAGAAGATTTTCCACCCAGCCAGAAATATTCTCAGTTAAAGTCCCAACACCTGAAATGATTGGTCTCCCTGTATTGCCTTCTTTATGTATTTTAGGTAACATGTAGAATGTACCCATTCTGGGATTGTCCTGTATAAGGTCCATTAAACTGTCTGACACAGTGTTGAAACTATTGATGATATGGACAAAAATAAGTACAAAATTTTTCTCTTTTCTCATGAAACAGACGCAGATAGAAAAAGTTTGTACACCCTCTTCCTAGAGTCGGTGCAATCCCGACTACAGCATGGAAAAGAATCAGGACCTGACAGCATTACAGAACAGCAAGTGAACAAGCAGAGTCTGATAAAGATGCAGTCAATAGTGGCCAAGCACCTGGAATTGAATGATGTGCATGATCCACTATTGGCCATCAACTTTGCAAGGTAAAAAGCCAATAATTTTAGCTAGACACCTTTTAGTCTTCATATGTGTTTGAAAAATACAACTTGATTGTCAAAAACATTAGCCAATGTTTTTATGGTATAGAATGAGAGCTTGTCACAGCACTGAGTAGTAATACAACCTTCAGCACTCCAGCTGTTGCGAAACTACTACTGACAATCAAAGGACTTATTATTCCAGCCAAAGACTGTCAGGGCATGCTGGGAATTGTAGTTTCACAACAGGCTGGAGTTCCGAAGGTTGCTGACCCCTGTAATACTGTTTTAAGTCTTAACCCATATCAATATTAGTAAAATAAAATGATTTCCCCCAAACATTTCTGTAACTTTGATCAGTTTTGTACCTTGGTAATCAAATAACACAGAGGCTGGGTAGACAGACGTGTGTAACATTTAGTTTTTTATTACACTCCTGTAAATCTATTCTTCAGTCAGTATTCACACAATATGAGGCAGATAAACAGTGGCTGAAGGTTATGCTTGGTGGTGATAGCTAGAAATTCTAATAAAATAATTGTAAATTGTTTACATCAATTATTCAATACATTTTTAATGTCTACCTTGAAGGTTATACCTGCAGCAGAGTGACTTCCTTGAGACGTTTACCTGTGAAGAGATCAGTGTGGATAGATCTTCAGAATCGGTTACTTGTCAGTCATTCGAACTAACCCTCCGGTCATGCCTTTACCCCCACATTGACAAACAGTATCTGGAGTGCTGTGGAAATCTCATGCAGACTCTGAAGAAAGATTACAGGTAAGTCAAACTTCAATTAACTGTCAAAAGTCTGTGACCACTATGTTACCATCACAACAGCTTAGTTCAGTTATTTCTGTCCCCCTTTTCATAATATTCAGAGAATCTCTAGTGACTGGTATAGTGCCAAGGGACTGGCGCAGGGCAAATGTGGTGCCTATTTTCAAAAAGGGCTCTAGGTCTTCCCCGGGTAATTATAGACCAGTAAGCTTAACATCCATCGTGGGGAAAATGTTTGAGGGGCTATTGAGGGACTATATACAGGATTATGTGACAATAAATAGCATTATAAGTGACAGCCAGCACGGTTTTACTAAGGACAGAAGTTGTCAAACTAACCTAATCTGTTTTTATGAAGAGGTGAGCAGAAGTCTAGACAGAGGGGCCGCTGTGGATTTAGTGTTTTTGGACTTTGCAAAGGCATTTGACACTGTCCCCCATAGACGCCTAATGGGTAAATTAAGGACTATAGGTTTAGAAAATATAGTTTGTAATTGGATTGAGAATTGGCTCAAGGACCGTATCCAGAGAGTTGTGGTCAATGATTCCTTCTCTGAATGGTCACCGGTTATAAGTGGTGTACCCCAGGGTTCAGTGCTGGGACCACTATTATTCAACTTATTTATTAATGATATAGAGGATGGGATTAATAGCACTATTTCTATTTTTGCAGATGACACCAAGCTATGTAATATAGTTCAGACTATGGAAGATGTTCATGAATTACAGGCAGATTTAAACAAACTAAGTGTTTGGGCGTCCACTTGGCAAATGAAGTTTAATGTAGATAAATGTAAAGTTATGCATCTTGGTACCAACAACCTGCATGCATCATATGTCCTAGGGGGCGCTACACTGGCGGATTCACTTGTTGAGAAGGATCTGGGTGTACTTGTAAATCATAAACTCAATAACAGCATGCAGTGTCAATCAGCTGCTTCAAAGGCCAGCAGGATATTGTCGTGTATTAAAAGAGGCATGGACTCGCGGGACAGGGATGTAATAATGCCACTTTACAAAGCATTAGTGAGGCCTCATCTAGAATATGCAGTTCAGTTCTGGGCTCCAGTTCATAGAAAGGATGCCCTGGAGTTGGAAAAAATACAAAGAAGAGCAACGAAGCTAATAAGGGGCATGGAGAATTTAAGTTATGAGGAAAGATTGAAAGAATTAAACCTATTTAGCCTTGAAAAAAGAAGACTAAGGGGGGACATGATTAACTTATATAAATATATTAATGGCACATACAAAAAATATGGTGAAATCCTGTTCCTTGTAAAACCCCCTCAAAAAACAAGGGGGCACTCCCTCCGTCTGGAGAAAAAAAGGTTCAAGCTGCAGAGGCGACAAGGCTTCTTTACAGTGAGAACTGTGAATTTATGGAATAGCCTACCGCAGGAACTGGTCACAGCAGGGACAGTAGATGGCTTTAAAAAAGGGTTAGATAATTTCCTAGAACAAAAAAATATTAGCTCCTATGTGTAGAAATTTTTCCTTCCCTTTTCCCTTCCCTTGGTTGAACTTGATGGACATGTGTCTTTTTTCAGCCGTACTAACTATGTAACTATGTAACTATGTAACTATGTAACTATGTAACAGTTACTTTTCTTCATTGAACTAAGAATAGAATTAAAGGATTGGATCCAACAATTTATTTATATCATTTTTATTACTGCAGTTTAACCCCTTTAGTGTAAAGGTGCAAACTATATGTTACTGTATAATTCTCCTCACTATTACTTGTTTAAATGTTTTCTTTTTAGATTGGTAGAATATCTACAATCAATGAGACATTTTTTCCTATTAGAAGCTGGAGACACTATGTATGATTTCTACACCTCAATATTTGATAAAATCCGAGAGAAGGAACAATGGCAGAATATTGTTTTTCTAAATGTACAGCTGCAGGAAGCTGTCAGTCAACGGTATCCAGAGGACAGTGCTCGGTATGAAATTTATGTAATGTGAAACTGAATAGCAGGTGGCATGCCGCTAGTAAACCAAGTGTTGGCATCACAAACGACACGATTGAGGAAATTGTGTCGGTTATCAATGACTTCCCAAAATTACACGTGTGCATATATATACAATGGCTGAACTATATATAATATGTTCTACTCATACTTAAATACAAGTCATAATTTATGAAGCATTCTTTGCACAACACTATACACGTACATCTGTTCTAAATGTATTTAAGTTCTTCCATAGGATACGGATATATTAAAATTGTCTCTCTTTTTCACATACAGGTTATCCATCTTCTTTGAAAATGTTGACTTGGCTAAGAAGAAGCTTCCAGTACAAACATTAGATGGCCTTGTACTGAGTTATAAGGTAATACTATATTGTATATGGCCTTGTACTGAGGTATAAGGTAATACAATATTGTATCCAGCACATACTGTATATGACTGTGTACAGAGATATAAGGCAGAGGCGTAGCTAGGTTCTCCAGCATCCGAGGCAAAGATTCAGTTTGGCGCCCCAACCTCTTTCCCGACATCTCCTTCCCCCTCGCCATGTTTGTTTTCTCTACCAATCAATGACGTGTCCTTTCTTTTCCACATTTTGTTTTTAATGTAACTTGAGCATAAAAACATTTGTACATTTTACAAGCAATATTGTTCTATACACAACACCAGAACCAAGCTCATTACATATATACAGCACCAGAATAAAGCTCAGTGCATAAATACAACAGCAGAACCAAGCTCAGTAAATAAATACAGCTCCAGTACCAAGCTCTGTCCATCTATACAGCACCAGAACAAAGCTCATTGCATATATACAGTACCAGAACCAAGCTCAGTACATAAATACAGCTCCAACACCAAGATCATTACATATATACAGCACCAGAACAAAGCTCAGTACATAAATACAGCCCCAGAACCAAGCTCAGTACATATATACAACACCAGCACAAAAACAGCTCAATTTAGTGCAACCCCTGCCGTATAGGTTTGCACTAAATTTATTTCCAGCTCCCAGCATGACCCGAACAATGGTAAGGATATGCTGGGAGTTGCTGTTTCACAAAAAAAAAAAATCATATCATACAACCCATCATCTCGCTACAGATCATACAGTGACTAGAGTACTGATTAGAGGCAAAATAAATATTTACATTAAGTGACTCACCGGTGACGTCTCAGGTTCTAGTTCTTTTTCTCCATCCGGTCCAGACCTCTGTGATGACTTCTCCCGCTCACAGCCCATTTCTGCAGTTTGCCGCTCAGATGTCTTCAGCTTCTCACTTTTCAAACATTTCTACACCTATAAACAAAGATTAAAGTTCTCATAGCCCACCCCTGTGTATATAGTTCTCCGCATACAGCCCACCCTTGTTTATAGTGCGCCACAGATAGCCACAGAGCGGGCTGCCCTGCTTGCTATGCCAGACCGAGGTCTGGTCTTCAATGCTGGGAGAGCATGGTGTGTTACGGTCTGGCATAGCAAGCAGGGCATACTGCTCTATGTATTATCATGGTGTTACAAATAGGCTGCTACCAGGCTATATAGACTGTGCCTCATGATTTACGCATTAGCCCTCCATGTTTTACACACTGCACCCACACTTCACGCATCACTCACGTTCCTGACCCTTTCAGTACTGCCCCCTATATTTTACACGTTATTCACCACTCAATATACTCAGTACTGCCCCCTATATTTCACAAATATTATTACTACTTGCACATTATACACTATTCATTTACTTTTTACTACATATCCCATGCACCACACGCCACTCCCCTCAAGGCTAGTGGGAGTGGCTATTATTATTTAACACACCTGAGCACTTTCCTTCAGCAGCATTTTTGACCTGGCTGCGTCCTGTTGGGATTATACCTGCCCAATTTGTGAGTATGGCCATTTTTTGTGTTTTTAAAGGGAATGTGTTGCCAGCAAAACATGTTTTTTTTTTTTTTTAAATTAAACAGTTAGTGTATAGGTGATTAAACATTGTTCTCATTTTTTTTATTTTTTTTTTCACGAGTCAGGAAATATTATAAATTGGATTCAATTTATAATATTTCCCAGCACTGGTCACTAGATGGAGCCATTCCCAAAATTGCAGCATTGCATGTGGTAAAGCAATTTTTCCTTCTCTTTTCCCTTGCCTTGGTTGAACTTGATGGACATGTGTCTTTTTTCAGCCGTACTAACTATGTAACTATATAACCACATTGCTTTATGCTGCAAAATTGGGTTAAAAGCCCTCGCTCTAGTGAGCTCTCAGAATCCCCCCTCCTTTATCCTGGCTAGTGCCGGGATAAACGAGGGGTTTGAACGGTCTAACCTCCTACACTGTGTGTCGCCATTTTTTGAGCTAACACACAGTGTAGAAGGTTAACATACAGTAGTAAACACACTGAAACACGAACATACATAGAAATAACTTACCTGCTCCAGTCGCCGCCGCTCCCTCCGGTCCATCCGCTCCGTCTGCTGCCGCTGCTCCATGTGCACAAGTCCGGAAGCCGCGACCGGAAGTAGTAATCTTACTGTCCGGCCGCGACTTCCGGTCCACAGGAAAATGGCGCCGGACGGCGCGCATTTCAAATTGAACTGTGTGGGAGCGGCGCATGCGCCGTTCCCACACAGCGGCGTACACGAAAGTGGATGGAACGGGCCCCGTTCGCAGTCCCTATGGGACTGGAGCTGCCGTATTCCATGTCTGTATGTGTCGTTAATCGACACATACAGAAATGGAAAAAAAAATGGCAGCCCCCATAGGGAAGAAAAAGTTTAAAAATAAAAAAAGTAACACACAAACACACAAATTAATCCAAACGTTTTTAATAAAGCACTAACATCTTTAACATATTAAAAAAAAAAATTTGGTGACACTGTTCCTTTAATCTTATTATGTCCCACTTTTTTCTGTGGTTCACCCCTCTATATAGTTCTCCACATATAGCCCCCCCCCCCGTAGATAAAGCCACCCCCAGTAGATAATGGCACATACTTTTTTTTTTTATTAGGATAAAAAAACAAACTATACAAACTCCCCTTAATCCCGTTCCCGCGCCGTCCGACAGCAATGGAGACCTGCTCTCTTCTGCGCATGTCTCCAGGGGTTAAAACGACGCTAGCAGCAGCAGAATGACTTTCCCTGTCAATTAGCGCCTTTCAACGACGCAAGCGGCGCAAAGTATCGCGCTGCTTCACTCGTAGAAAGGCGCTGAATGGCCGGACATGGAACGTACCCGGCCGTTCATTGCTTCTAATTGTACCTGTGTGCTATAAAAGCAGGTAAAATTATAGTGCAGGAGGGGGTGGTGGCGGCTTGTTTCAGTGGCGCCACCAACCCCTCAGAGAGGCAGCAGGCCACCGTCATGGACGGTGTGGCCCTGGCGCCCCCATCTAATTTGCGCCCGGTGCACATGCCCCGCCTGCCCCCCCCCCCCCTAGCTGCGCCCCTGTATAAGGTAACACTATATTGTATCCAACACATACTGTATATGGCCTTGTACTGAGGTATAAGGTAATACTATATTGTATCCAGCACATACTGTATATGACCTTGTACTGAGGTATAAGGTAACACTATATTGTATCCAGCACATACTGTATATGACCTTGTACTGAGATATAAGTTAATATTATATTGTATCCAACACATACTATATATGACCCTGTACTGTTACAAGAAAAATTATATTGTTTCCAGCACATACAAAGCCTTATACTGAGTTATGAGGTCATACTATATTGTATGTAGTGTATACACAACCTTGTACTGAGTTATAAGGTTATACTACTGTATATTGTATGCAATATATACACAGACTTGTACTGAGTTATGAGGTTGAAAAAGGACTCGGTATATATAACTATATATATAATGAATACTCACTACACACTCACCCACGTGTGTAAAAGGGCTGGTATAATAGCTGGGTTTCACCTACTTTGGTCGCCCACTATTACTACCCCCTTTATAATCATGGTCACACGGGTTATGCCTAGTTCCCCTACCTTTTTCTTATACTAACGTCTACTTGCTTTGCTTCTACTCAACGGAATAAGACCGTACAATAAATACAATTGTATAGTAAATAAAGGGTAATTTTTATTACTAACAATAATCACACTTACATATAAAATACACCAAACTGAACACAGTAACTGATCACCGTATAGTATCAGTATACCCCAATACATATAACACGTTAATATATACTGAGTATACTCACACTATACGTAGTACAGTATAACCACGATATCACAATCCTAATTATACCGCCACCCACTTATCTAAACATACATATGAATACAGTTACGTTACAATACAATACACGCTACCTAATATCACTTTCCCTATATTCTAAGGGTTCAGCAATGGGTTAACAAGGGGAATGGGTTGCTGTGTAAATGGTAGGAAAGGGTTAAACAGGTAAAGCAGGTCTAGCAAGTTACTCAGGGCAGCAAGGGTAAACAGGGACTCAGGGCTACAAGGGTTGAAGTAAGGAGAGGGGAGAGCATAACGTGTAGCTGCTGCTACACGTGGATACTTAGCAGTCCATGTGGTACAAGTTGGTGAGGTCTCTCAGGAAGGGCCATGAGGCAAGAGCAGGCCAGGAGGGAAGAGGAGACCCTTAGTGGAGCCAGGTAGCAGGAACAAGAGAGAGAACTTTGGGACCGTTTGTCCTTTTAAACCTCCCCGTGCACACCTGTGTGACATCACAGGCTCATGCACGAAAAGGAGGGGGGCCTGGGCCTCATGGAATACCATTATCTATTAGGAGGATGGGTATACACCCTTCTGGAGGGACCAATCTATATATATCTACACTCACATGTATATAGATATAAATATATAAAACACTTCCCTTTACAGAGGTCATACCATATTCTATGCAGTATATACACTTCCCTGTGCTGAGTTATAAGGTTATACTACTGTATGAAGTATATACAGACTTGTACTGAGTTATGAGGTCATGCTATATTGTATGCAGTATATACACGGTCTTGTACAGAGTTACAAAGTAAAGTTTATTGTATCCAGTACATACACAGATTTATGCTTCCTTTATAACTTTCCTCTCCCTATTTAATTGTGCATTTTTTAGAGGGACTAAGGCTGTGTTCACATCAGTCTGTGTTCCGCTGAGGGGTTCCGTCAGAGGTTTCCATTGGGTTAACCCCTCACCCCATTGATATTAATGGTGAGGGAAACGGAAGCTTAGGTTTCCATTTGCCTTTCTGTTGAGGGGTTAAACCGACGGAAACCTCAGTCGAAACCCCAAAACGGAAGGGCAACTGTGATGTGAACAGGCCCTAAGGGGGACATTACTGAGCATTTGGCCAATGACAATCATGTGTATAGCTGCCTTAAATATTCTGTCATTTACACATGCTGTGTGTCTTCTCAACTGCTCCTCTTGTTTTATTGGTCTAGGTGCCTTGGCCTGTTGATATAGTTATCAGCTCAGAGTGCCAAAAGATTTATAATCAGATCTTTCTACTTTTGTTACTAATAAAATGGGCGAAATACAGTTTGGATGTCCTGCAATTTAATGGTAAGTACACTCTCATTCTGTTAAGAGTAAAGGCTATGAAAACCTTTTGATAGCGGTTCTTTTTTTTTTTTTATGCAATGTATCTGTTTTTGCACACTAATCATTTTTCTAATATAGTTTTATTAAAATGTTGTTTCATTTTAGCAATGCAGCGTCTATGTACCCACTATACATAGAAGCTGCAGTAAGCCAAGTTTTTCAGTCAGCTGGACTGTTTGCTTGTCTGACAGCGGCTTCTGTGTGTCTCGAACACAAAATCTTACCCTAATACCGATCAAATCTAAGTTGTTCAACGTAGAGCTGATTGTTATTTGGGTTAGATTGTGTTTCAGAGGTGCACAGGAGATGCTGTCAGTCCAGAAAGAAATCCAATAACTACCACCAATTTGGTATTTATTTATTTTTCTGTTGGAAATGCCTTGTTTTTGTTTAAAAACTTTTAGGCTTTAATAAATTAAAGTATAATGAATTAAAGGATTTTACGATGATGGCCTGTCCTGAGGAATAGGTAATCCATGTGTAATCAGCGGGGTTATAACACATGGGACCCCACTGATCAGCAGAACAAAGGGGTTATGGCGCTCGCTGGAGCACAATGTCCCTTTCACTGTAGTACCCAGCACATTTAAGCAATGGCATTAATGTAAAATCCTGGAAATCCCAGTGAAGACTGAAAATTTCAAGTGGAGCCAGAAAAAATAATAATTTTCCAGTTTTGACCATTTACTATTCCTGGAGCCTTTATTTGTAACTTCAGCAGGGAGGGAGCACAGTATTTGACTGTATTGGCAGCTATGTTTGCTGTGCCCATAACTTTGTTCCTTTTTGTCTTATTTTTGGTATGCCTGTAATTGTTTTTAATTACCAATATTTTCATAGAACTTGTAAGCACATCTGAGAAGGAATCTCTAAAAGCGGAGTCTGGATCTGAACCACAACTTCTTCCTCATCTAGTAACTCCAACAGAGCCTAAGGAACAACAAATCCATCGCATGTTTCTCCTCCGAGTCAAGCTTATGCATTTTGTCAACAGCTTGCACAATTACATGATGACCAGGGTTGGCAGTTTTTATTTTTTTATTAATTCAATGAAAATGATGTGAAGATATGTCGTCGCCCCCCCCCCCCCCCCCCCCCCCCCATTTCTGATTTTTCTTTTTATTGTATTAAATGGGCTTTCCCATAGTAAGAATTTATGGCTACCTCTTAGACCCTTACCTATAAGGAGAATGGGTGCGTTGACCCCCATTTGCTGATATCCATACATTGCACTCTCCACACAGCTCAATAAAGGAGCGGTCGTACTTCTACATTGAAGTGTATGGTTTAAAAAATAAAATAAAATAAGCTGCAAGGACCCCCATTTTTCTGTGGATGTGTCATAAATGCTTAAGATGGGAATACCGCCTTAATATTAATAACTGTATTTGATCATTTATATATTTAAGAAGAGATAGTAAATCACAATATATCTAAAGTTATTTAATAACATTATTTTTTTTTCATAGATTCTTCATAGCACAGGACTGGAGTTTCAACATCAAGTAGAGGAAGCAAAAGATCTGGACCAACTGATTAAAATTCACTATAGATATCTGTCTACCATTCATGATCGCTGTCTTTTAAGGGAAAAGGTAAAGAAAGGTTTTATTGAACTTTGACTATCCATTCATACCCTATTATTAAAAGATTATATAATACCCTAAAACTCATTATAGATATTAAAGAGGCTCTGTCACCACATTATAAGTGGCCTATATTGTACATGATGTGATCGGTGCTGTAATGTAGATTACAGCAGTGTTTTTTATTTAGAAAAACGAGAGAAGTGTATGACGCTGACCAATCTGTGACTAATCAGCGTCATACCCTTCTCTCCATTCATTTACACAGCACATAGCGATATAGCTATATCGCTATGGGCAGCCACATAAACACACTATAACGTTACTGCAGTGTCATGACAATGAATATTCATTACCTCCAGCCAGAACGTGATGTCTATTCCGAATCCTGACACTTCGCTAACACAATCCTGACACTAAAGCACAGCAAGCGTAATCTCGTTTGAAATGACCGTTTACAGCGTAATCTCGTCCCGGCTGGAGGTAATGTATATTTATTGTCAGGACACTGCAGTAACGTTATAGTGTGTTTATGTGGCTGCACATAGCGATATAGCTATAACGCTATGTGTTGTATAAATGAATGGAGAGAAGGGTATGACGCTGATTGGTCAGCGTCATACACTTCTCTCCACAACGCCCACTTGCCCATATAGTAAAACATGCCCAGTTGTCCATTGAGAAACTCATTAGCATAAAGCTAATATAGGTCTTAACTCCGTCAAAAATGATTGTTTTTCTAAATAAAAAAACACTGCTGTAATCTACACTACAGCGCCGATCACATCATGTACAATATAGGCCACTTATAATGTGGTGACAGAGCCTCTTTAAATATGCATCTGATGCCTGATCTCTCATTCATAAAAATGCATACTATTTCTGTGGATGCAGAAAGGGTAATGGCAGCGGTTGTCTGCAGTTATATTTCGTGACTCACACACAAACCTGTGGCTGATCCCTTTCAAAATGGAGAGGGAGCAAATTGAAATTCAGAAGGCATATGACTTGAATGGTTGGGCTGCCCGTATACCTATTAGATGGTCCGTCAATCCCACTGAAATAGTCAGGTAATGCTGACATCTAAGGTACAGCTCAACCCTGTTGAAAACAAGATGATCAGTCATATTTATCAAAATGGCGCAAAATGTGATATATTTGGTGTAGCTCAATAGACATGTTAGACACTTTTTTTTTTTTCCTTTTTTATACCAGCTCATGTCTGGTGTACATAAATACTAATAGTTTACACCCCAAAATTTGTCAGTTTAAAACTTTTAGTGTAGGTGTAAAAGGGGCACCATACATACTTTTCTGATAGAATTCTGTGTCTGTTGTGTATGGACGCTTCTCACATGCCACTTTGGTCATAAGAAAGCTCCAAAGAAATATGTTTGCTATGTGTTTTAAAAGATGGCATTGCGACTGGTAAGAGATTAAGTATTATACAATAGAAAATAGACTGGATTCTTAAAGCATCTGTCATGGCGACAGACCTTTTATATTAGGGCACTCTCGATCATGTGTTCTGCGAGTGCAGTATCAGGTCTCTTGCCATGACAGATCCTCTTTAACCAATTATAACAATTCCCTTTTTCCAATGAAAATCTCAACAGAAAAATAATGTGATATGCACTGCTCAATAAAAGTCTATATTTAAAAAAGTCCAATGCCGCTCCTCTCGATGTATATTGATCCATTGATATCTGTAAGGAGGGAAGTAGACTCATGATTTTAATGTTTGAGTCTATTATAACTAAAGTATTTCTTAAGTGTAATATTACTTTTGCTTTCAGGTGAGCTCTGTAAAAGAAGCAATAATGAAAGTGATGAATGTTGTGCTGATGTTTGCAGACCGCTGGCATGCTGGTTTTGGAGCATGGAAGTAAGTAAGGCAATGTAAACTTGAACCGAACTCCAAAGTTAACCCCTTCGTGACCATCCTATTTATTTTTTGTTTTTCCATCGTCGCATATAATGAAAGACCTATAACTTTTTTTGAGCAGACATAGCAGAGGACTTTTTTTTTTTTTTTGCGAGATTAGTTGTATTTGTAATGACACCTATTTGGGGTAGATATAATCTTTTGATTACATTTTATGAACTTATTTTTGGGGGGAATAGAAAAAAACAAACCAGCAATTCCGCCATACTCTATGCATTTTTAATTTACGCCGTTCACCTTGCGGGATAAATAACATGTTACCTTTTATTCTATGGGTCGGTACGATTACGACGATACCACATATGTATAGGTTTTTTTATGTTTTACTACTTTTGCACAATAAAAACACTTTTGAACTCTAATTATTTGTTTTTGGCATTGTCCCGTTCCAAGAGCCATAACTTTTTTTATTTTTCCGTCGATTTAGCGCTATGCGGGCTTGTTTTTTGCGGGACGAGACGTAGTTTTCATTGGTACTTGTTTGGGGTACATGGGACTTATTGATTAACTTTTATTACTTTTTTTGGGGGGGAATGGGAACAAAATAGCAATTCCGCCATATTTTACCTATTCATCTATGACAGCACCCCTAGAGAGACGTCCCATCCGCTGGACAGGAAACCTGAGGATATAAAATGGACACACCTCTCCACACACCCAGTCAGGTTTCCTGTCCTCCGGATGGAAGATTCTCCTGAGGAAAAAAGCACTTCTCTGGGATTGCAGACCCCCTAGCAAGGTTTACCTTATTCCACTAGGGGTGCTCTGGAAAGGTATAAGTCTCCCCCCTGGGAGCAACCTTAGTCTGGGATAGGTACTCCCGCCTCTCCCGGTCCATCGTCCCCCTCCTGCTGCAAAACAGGATGGTGGTTTAAGGTCCACAGAGTGGGCCTTCCTCTGGCGGGGAGCGGATCCCCGGGGCTCGTTCGGCTTGGGGAAGGGCCGGACCAGACCCAGCGTTGGCGGCTTCCCGGCGCTCTCACTGGCATGTCCGGTCGCCGCGACGCGTCACTTCCGGGCGCGTCCAACACTCCAGGGGGCGGTGTTCCGGTGGCCCATGTGGGGAGGTGGTGCTCCAGCGTCCGGAGCAAGGGCCTCCCAGCCAATCCTTGGCCTATTTTAGGCCAGTAACAGCAGGACTCGCTCTCCAGCTTCCACAGTCATGGAGTCTAGATAATATTATATCAGAAGAGTCCACAAATTTAGCCACAAGCATTAAAGATATTGTAAAGGCTGAAGTGAGGAGCTCACTAAAGTCCCTTAGAAAGAGAAGAGATCCTCCGGTCGCCTCTTCTAGCAGGTTGGATTCGGATTCCTCAGCTGAAGGGGACCCCCAGCTAGGCGAAGAAGGGGAGTACAGCTCCTACAATTCCTCAGGTGAGGAGGAGGGAGAGAGAAATCTATTCCCAACGGAGGATGTTGACCTACTCCTAAAAACGGTGAGGGCGACTATGAATATAGACGACCCCAAAGAACCACGGTCCATCCAGGACATTATGTTTCAAGGGCTAGGACCTAAAAAGAATAGAACCTTCCCCATCCATAGGAACATATCTAACCTTATTAAAAAGGAATGGAAAACTCCTGATAAAAAGACAAGCATTCCCAAGTTTCTCAAAAGGAAGTATCCCTTTGAGGAAGACACATGCAGGGACTGGGATAACATCCCCAGGCTCGATGCTCCAGTAGCCAAGATCTCAAGGAAAAACTCCTTTCCTTTTGAAGACCTAGGCTCCTTGTCTGACCCTATGGATAGAAAGGCCGAATTCTACCTTAAGAGAACCTGGGAAGCCTCTACGGGGGGTTTCAAATCAGCCATTGCAGCCACCTGCGTGGCCAGATCCCTGAAAGTGTGGCTCGCACAACTGGAGGTACATCTGAAAGACAAGATCAAATCTTAGCCTCCCTCCCAACACTTTCTAAAGCAGCAGACTTCTTGGCAGACGCCCCAGTAGACGCAGTACGCCTTTCCGCCAGATCAGCGGCCCTGGCGAATTCAGCTAGACGTGCTATCTGGCTAAAGACCTGGAAAGAGGACACCGGATCCAAAGGGAAGCTGTGCGCTATCCCCTGTTCAGGAGATTACCTTTTCGGGCCCCACTTGATGACATGCTAGAAAAGGCATCAGACAGTAAAAAGGGGTTCCCGTCACAAACAAGGCCAACAAGAGAGTCGTTTCGTCCCAGAGGGCCAAGTAACAAAAGAGGGGGGTATGCTAACCCTAGAGCACAGGAATTTAGACCCTCGAGATTTACAAGAAAAAACAAGTCCTTTCTTTTCAGGCCCCAGAAGGACCCTAAAAATAGGGACCAACAATGACGCCAAGGGGGCAGTGGGGGGTCGCCTTTCCCTGTTCCTCAAACATTGGCGGAAGATTTCATCGAATCCTTGGATTCTGGGAATCATAAAAACATGATACATACTAGAGTTCACAACCCCTCCCCCAGACAGATTCCTTCCCGCAGGGGTCCTAAGGAACCCAGTCCAACAATAGATCCTAGAAGTAGAAGTTCTGTCACTTATAAAAAAAGAGGTCCTAATACAGGTTCCAGACACAGAGATAGGTCAGAGCTTTTATTCCCCCCTCTTCCTAGTGAAGAAACCAGGAGGAAAACACAGGGTCAATATAAACCTAAAAAAACTGAACTGCTATCTGACCTACAAAAAATTCTGCATGGAGAGTATCACGTCAACTATAAACCTCCTCTCCAAAGACTGCGTGATGGCCTCAATAGACCTAGAGGATGCCTATTATCACGTACCCATATGTCACCGTCCTCAAAAGTATCTAAGGGTAGCAGTAACACTCAACGGGTCCGTATGCCACCTACAATACAGAGCCCTTCCCTTCGGCATCTCTCAAGCCCCAAGGGTATTTTCCAAACTGATAGCGGAAATGACCTCATACATCAGGATGAACGACATTCTCCTGATTCCATATCTAGACGACTTCCTGGTGGTAGCAGAAATGGTTCCAACTCTGACCCTACACATACAGATAGTCCGGGATATACTGACAAGATTAGGATTGAACATAAAATTAAAGAAATGAAATTTAAATCCATCGAAAAGATGTATATTCTTAGGAACCCTGCTGGATTCCTCCAAACAGATGACCTTCCTCCCAGAAGAAAGAATCGGGCCCCTGATGAACAGGATATCAGAGATCTACCTGAACCATACGACATCTTTCAGAGAAGCTATGTCAGTCTTAGGCCTCATGACGTCATGCATCCCAGCTGTACTATGGGCTCACTTCAAGTCCAGACCACTGCAGTGGGACATCCTACACCAATGGGACAGGAGCAGTTTCTCCCTGGACCAACCCTTTCACATCTCTTCCACAGCAAGGCTGTCCCTCAGATGGTGGTTAAACAGGGCAAATCTCACAAGGGGTATTCCATGGAGGTTAACCCCTACTCTCAATATGACCACAGATGCGAGTCCCTGGGAGTGGGGAGCCCATTACGACTCATCTTTTCTTCAGGGTCAGTGGGACCAGCAGACCGCTCTCAGATCCTCCAACTTCAGGGAACTAGCAGCAATTCTTCAGGCCCTGAAGGGATCCATACAGGTAATCTCAGGTCAGCACCTAAAGATCTATTCGGACAACACAACTACAGTATCCTATATAAACCGACAAGGGGGTACGAGATCGGCCTCACTGATGGGCCTAGCCACACAGATATTTTCTCTGGCAGAACACCACCTGTTGACTCTATCAGCTGTTCATCTCAGAGGGAAGGACTACCTGGTGGCAGATTTCCTAAGCCGGGAAAGGCTTCACCAATCAGAATGGTGCCTGAACACCACAGTATTTCAGGAGATCATTCTCAGATGGGGAACCCCATCCATAGATCTGTTCGCATCCAAAAGAAACAGAAAAACCCAGAGGTTCTTCTCCAAAAATCCCTCAGATCACCCAACAGCAATAGACGCACTCTCCCAGTGCTGGAGTCTAGAGAGAGGCTACGCTTCCCCCTGCCCCCTGAACCTACTTCCAAGAGTCTTAAAAAAGATTAGAGAAGACAGGGCCAGCGTGATACTGATAGCCCCCTTCTGGCCAAAGAGACCATGGTTCACGTGGCTAAGAAAAATGTCATCACCCCAACCATGGGTTCTTCCAGACAGGCCAGATCTTCTATATCAGGGCCCAGTATTACACCCAGATATTCAGAAGCTCCACTTGACAGCATGGAAACTGAAAGGATAATCCTTAGGCAGAGAGGATTTTCAGAATCCGTCATCTCCACCCTACTAGCTAGTAGGAAACCGATTACCTCAAAAATATATCTGAGGTAATGGAACGCATTCTTAAACTTCGCAGGCAGGGAGGTTAATCCTTTAACCAATCCAGATATTCCCCTAATATTGGATTTTCTCCAGGCGGGACTAAAAAAGAACCTTAGGCCTACTACATTAAAGGTTCAGATTTCGGCTTTAAGTTCCTTTTTCAATTTTAAATTGGCAGAACACCCCTGGATCAAAAGATTCCTAGCGGCCGCCTGCAGACTTAAACCCCAGATAAGGTCCCCTGTTCCTCCCTGGGACTTAAACCTCGTTCTCCAGGCTTTGATAAAACCACCCTTTGAACCCATAGACTCTATTTCCAGGAAGATGCTAACACTCAAAATGACCTTTCTATTAGCCATTACATCAGCCCGTAGAGTGAGCGAGATCCAGGCCCTCTCTGCCTTTCCTCCACATACCCTACTACTAGATGATAGTCATCTTAAAAACCCTACCAGAATTCCTTCCTAAAGTGGTTTCACCCTTTCACCTAAACCAAGACATTGTCCTTCCCTCCTTTTGTGACTCCTCAAAGAATCAGAGGGAACAACAGTTTAACTGCCTAGACGTAAGAAGATGTCTAGTCCAGTACCTAAAGGTTACCCAAGATCTGAGATCATCACAAAATTTGTTTATCCAGTTTCAGGGTCACAATAAGGGTTCAGCAGCCAGCAAAGCTACCATAGCAAGGTGGATCAAGCAGGCCATACGGCTAGCCTACATAAACCAAAAATTCAAACCCCCAGAATTCTT
This sequence comes from Rhinoderma darwinii, assembly GCF_050947455.1. Taxonomy (NCBI): domain Eukaryota; kingdom Metazoa; phylum Chordata; class Amphibia; order Anura; family Rhinodermatidae; genus Rhinoderma; species Rhinoderma darwinii. The sequence goes on along the minus strand of NC_134688.1, from coordinate 181,905,134 downwards.
CGGGGCACACTCCACTAGGGCCGTATCCACTTCATGGGCAGAAAGAGCAGATGTATCCCTAGACCAAATATGTAAGGCTGCCACATGGAGTTCTCCTCACACCTTCTTTAAACACTACAGATTACAACTACATACAGCCTCTGACTTGGCCTTCGGTAGAAAGGTACTACAAGCTGTGGTCCCACCCTAGAAATAATGATTTCTATTTTAAATCTTCAGGGGTGCTGTCATAGGTGAATAGGTAAAAGATCGATTACTTACCGGTAATCTGTTTTTCAAGAACCTATGACAGCACCCCGCTGTTACCTTCCCATGTCTGTAGTACATGACCCTCATAAACTGGATCGCTACCCTTAATTTGAGCATCCCTGTAAATATTGTACATATTAAGGTGTGAGGGACTTTCACCAAAAAAAAAAACAAAGAAACACACATACAAACTAAACTACTTCTCATCCTGAGTTCTTCCTAAAGACTGGGTGTGTGGAGAGGTGTGTCCATTTTATATCCTCAGGTTTCCTGTCCAGCGGATGTGACGTCTCTCCTGGGACGTCTCTCCAGGGGTGCTGTCATAGGTTCTTGAAAAACAGATTACCGGTAAATAATCTATCTTTTTTTGCGGTTCTTTTTTTTACGGCGTTCACCTTGCGGTTTAAATGACAAGTTAACTTTATTGTTTGGGTCGTTACGGTTGCAGCCATACCATATATCTGTACTTTTATTTACTTTTTTACACTTTTACTAAATAAAACTGCTTTTTTTAATGGAAAAAATGTTTTGTTTTTTTACTGTAATTTTTATTTAACATTTATTACTTATGTTTTTTAGTCACACTAGAGGACTTCACTATACAATGTTTAGAACGCAGATATAATGCTTTGGTATACTTAGTATACAAAATTATTATTGCCGGTCAGTGTAAAACTGACAGGAAATCTATTAGGACGTGCCTTTGGCACGGCCTAGTTGGCATATAGCCAGGGCAGACCTGGGGGCCTTTGTTAGGCCCCTGGCTGCCAAGACACCCCATCGGAGACCCGCGATTGCATTTTCAAGCCGCTGATGGGTTAGAGTGGGAGCTCCCGCTCTCTGTAAACAAGTTAAATGCTGCGGTCGCTATTGACCGCAGCATTTAACGGCTTAAACGGCCGCATTCTAAGTAAACTTTGATTGCTACCATTGGAGCAGGAGCCCGGCTGTCAGAAAATCGGCAATGAAGCCAAAGGCCCCTTAGTGACCGCCGTGAAAAGGTGCATTGGTGGTAACTAAGGGGTTAATTGTGAAACAAGACATTTTAACAAAAATGATTGTCCCTTAGCATAGAATTGACAATGAATTGCATCCGTAGCTTCAAAACTCTTTTAAACTAGTAGTGTAATCTTTAGCTTATTGATTTATCAGTTGGACGTTTTAAAGCAATGGACAAATCAATCCGACTCGTCAGATGTACAGTTTGTGCTAGAAACCTGCTGGGGGGAATACATTAAAAGGTTTACGCCAGTTTACTGGCGTTAATTAGTTGCAAATTTTGCCGCACGCCATAGTTGCACCACAATTTGTGACTTTTTACTTCTCTCGCTACTTTCCGGAAGGGGCACAACGGATTTACCGTAACTTACGCCAGAACTGGCATAAGTTATGGCGCAAGTTTTACACCTGCTCATAGTAGGTGTAGATTTGCATTTCTGTCACACGGACTGCCCAAGATGTGCACCGCTCAGTTAATTTGGTGTTTCCTACCGACGTACAATGCATTCGGAAAGTCTTCAGACCCTTTCACTTTTTTCATATTTTGTTATGTTGAGGCCTCGTGCTAAAATAAAAAAAAATATCTGTTTTTCCCCATCCTCCTTCGCTCAATGCCCTATAATGACAAAGTAAAAACAGAATGTTAGTGATCTTTGCTAATTTATTGAAAAGGAAAAACATTGCATTGACATAAGTATTCAGACCCTTTACTCAGCACTTCGTTGAAGTACCTTTGGCAGTGATAACAGCCTCCAGTCTTCTTGGGTATGACGCCACAAGGTTTGCACAACTGGATTTGGAGATTTTCTGCCATTGCCATTCTCTGCAGCTGTCGCTGGACAGCCATTTTGAGATCTCTCTAGAAATGTTCAGTTGGGTTTAAGTTAGGGCTCTGGCTGGGCCATGCAAGGACATTCACAGAGTTGTCCCGAAGACACTCCTGTGTCGTCTTGGCTTAGGGTCATTGTTGAGGTCTGAGGTCCAGAGCACTCTGGATCAGGTTTTCATTAAGAATATCTCCATTCGTCTTTCCCTCAACTCTGACCAGTCTCCTTGTCCCAGGTGCTGAAAAACACCCCCACAGCATGATGCTGCCACCACTGTAGGGATGGTATTGTGCAGGTGATGAGTAGTGATGGTTGATCTTCTGGAAGTTTCTCCCATATGCACACATAATCTTTGGAGCTCCGCCATAGTGACCATTGGGTTCTTGACCACCTCTCTTACCAAGGCTCTACTCCCCCGATTACTTAGTTTGGTGGGGCGGCCAGCTCTAGGAAGAGGTTATTCAAAACTTCTTCCTTTTAAGAATTATGGATGCCAATGTGCTCTTGGGAACTTTGAGTGCAGCATAATTTTTTTTTTTGTACCCTTCTCCAGATTTGTGCATCCACACAATTATGTCTCGGAGCTCTACAGGCAGTTCTTTCCTCCTCACGGCTTGGTTTTTCCTCTAATATGCATTGTCAGCTGTGAGACATTATATAAACAGGGGTGTATTTCCAAATCATGTCCAATCAAGCGAATCTACCCGAGGTGGATTCCAATCAAAGTGTAGAAACATTTCAAAGATGATCTAGAGAAAAGGAAAGTGCCCAAAGGAAATTTACAAGTGTCATAGCAAAGGGTCTGAATACTTATGTCCATGCGAAATTTTAGTTTTTTTATTTGTAATAAATTTGCAAAAATTTCTACAATTCTGTTTCCACTTTGTCATTATGGGTTATTGAGTGCAGAATGATGGGAAAAATATAGATTTTTTTTAATTTTTTTTTAGCACAGGGCCTCTACGTCACAATATGTGAAAAAAGTGAAAGGGTCTGAAGACTTTCCGAATGCACTGTAAATTCAATTTGAATTTAAGACTTGGCCCAGTCTTAATATACTCCCCACGGTGTGTATGTAAAATGAGTAAACCTCTTGTGCTAATATATTTAATGCCATTTTTTTTTTGTTTTTTTTATCAAGGGCAGAATCTATCCTAAAGATGGAATCTGATTTTACAAATTGTCACAAGTTTCTTGTGAAAGTATTAAATAAAGCAGTCTGCAGAGGGTCGTTTCCACACTGTAAGTATAGAGCATATATTTTGTACTTTATTAAATATTTGCTAGAAAAGTCTGATTTGGTGCCTTATGTCTACATAAGCAGACCTACTTATGGAGACTATTCATCTCTGTATTGACATTTCACTATATCTGTAAAGGTTATGCCTTAATGAGAGACCTATTGTATATATGCTCCAATATAAGTCAATCACCAGCCAAAAATCTGATCACTTCTCTTTGGCTGGAGATTGAACCTCTTTCTCCCCTTTTTCTTTTGAGTCCTTCCATTTCTAAAGCTTGCCATAGACATTTAGAATCTTTTCTTTCAGGGTTCAAAAAATGCCTGTCACTCTCCTGGGGGAAAGAAGGGTTCAACAGGTTGTATTTTTCATAGTTAGTGGAAATGCTAGACTGGGATAGGATCTGCAGCGGGTGGATTATTTAATGACAGATGACAGGATTATTATAATGCTGGGGCCTAAATAAGGCAGAATAGCAACACTATACACACCCTTATCTCCCTCTATAACATACAAGCTCAGCTGAGTCAAACTTGCCTGTTTATGGGTTGTCCTGTCTACAGCTATCACATACCTGTGGGTGGAGTTGGTTTGGTCTCTTATGGCAGGTATCCCACTTTAAACCACTTTAAATATTGTAAAACAAGCTTTTAGATGCTACAACTGAGTTGTTTTTTTTTTTGTTTTTGTCACAGTGGAATCGTTGGCTTTATCTCTTATGGCTGGCATGGAGCAAAGTTAGTCCTGGTTGACTATGAATACGATTTAGTCATGAATGCAAATTAAATTGTGTTTATAGTGTTGTGTGTATAAATTTGCTGTATATAAAACAGTGGGGAGGCTTATAAAATCTAGCCCTAGTGATTCTTATAGCAACCAGTCACGTCCCAGTTTTTATTTCCAACCTACCTAGTCACTATGGATGACACCACCGTTCTTGTTTGTACTCGTTTTTAGAAATGTCCCCCTTTATGTTATATTGAGCTATCACTGTATAGATGGAATTTGACACTGTAAATATTATGATTTACAATAATATTTCTGGTTTCATCTATAAAGATTGATGTTTTATAAAGCTCTGCTGTATAAACTGTAATGATGATATACAGATACCAGCTGCTGTAAATTTAGAATTTTATTCATGCCTGTACACGATAAAATTTGTGTTTGCTCTAAATAATGTTTCCTTTTTTTTTTCTGATCTAAATTGTCCATTCAGTATCTCTCACAAAGAATAAATAAAGCTCTTGATAGATTTGTCTTTAGTCCAGAAATGGGCAGTATTGGTTTTCCTGGTCTTGGAAAATTCCTTGCTTGCGTCAGGGCTCTGTAGTTGATCCTGTCAAAACTACGGAACCCTTGCACAACCGAGACATACGGAAACCATTGGCACCGATCCGTCACCATTGAAATCAATAGTGATGGAAACGGAAACCTGTGGTTTCTGTTTGTCCGTCAGGTCTCCGTTCCGACGGAAAGCTCCGTCGGAACGGAGCCTTGACAAGGATGTGATCGAAGCCTTAGCTGTTAATAGTGAGCAGCTATTTGCTTCCCAGTAAAAAGAAAAAAAATCTCTACAGATTCGAAGTTTTGAGTATTAAAATCCAGGTTTATATGCAGGCTTTTTAGAAATAGCGACACACTTTTGCACCAAAAAACACTATGGCCAGATGTTCGCTCGAAGTCCATAGGGAATTTTTAGGTCATGTTCACACAACATATTTTCAGGCGTATTTTGGAGTGTAGAATGCTTGTATTTCACGCTGAAATACGCCTTCAAACAGCTTCCCGTTGACTTTAATGGGAAATACGCTGTGTAGTTCATACGAAGCGTATTTTTACATTGCTAAATTACAAAAAGCACCTAGTAAAAATAAGCTTTGTAAACCAGACGTTTTACAAGCTGATTTTTCCCGTTGACACTTAAAAAAAAAATAATAAAAAAAACCGCTTAAAAAATACGCTTCAAAAACACTTTTATGCTATGTTCACACGGGGTATTTTGCCGAGCTTTTTGACGCGGAAACCGCGTCGCAAAAAACGGCCCGAGAACGCCCCCCATTGATTTCAATGGGAGGCGTCGGCGTCTTTTTCCCGCAACCAGTAAAACTGCCTCGCGGGAAAAAGAAGCGACATGCCCTATCTTCGGGCGCTTCCGCCTCTGACCTCCCATTGACTTCAATGGGAGGCAGGAGAAAGGGTATTTCTCGCTGCTTTATGCCTGCGGCGCTCAATGGCCGCGGGCGAAAAACGGCGCGAAAATCGGCGTGCAGGGAGAGGAATATCTGCCTCAAAGTTCCAAACGGAATTTTGAGGCAGATATTCCTCCCCCAAAATACTCCGTGTGAACATAGCCTTAAAGATAGAAATGCTTTGAAAACTAGCTCCAAAAAATGCTGGGAATCAAAGGGTATGTTCACACGGCCTATTTACGGACGTAATTCGGGCGTTTTTGCCCCGATTTACGCCCGAAAATAGCGCCTCAATAGCGCTGACAAACATCTGCCCATTGAAAGCAATGGGCAGACGTTTGTCTGGAACGTAGTTTTGATTGGTACTGTTTTGGGGTGCATGGGACTTATTGATTCATTTTTATTATGACTTTTTTGGGGGGCAATGGAAAAAAATTGCAATTTCGCCATCGTTTTTTGCGTTTTTCTTTTTACGGTGTTCACCTTGCGGTTTAAATGACATTAACTTTATTAATGGAGTCATTACGGTCGCGGCGATACCATATATGTGTACTTTTCTTTACACTTTTACTTAATAAAACCACTTTTTATGGAAGAAAATGGTTTTATTTATTTTTTTACTGTACTTTTTATTAATAATCTTTATTTCACATTAGTGACTTATTTTATTAGTCCCACTAGGGGACTTTACTGTGCGATCTTCCGATCGCTGCTATAATGCTCTGGTATACTTCGTATACCAGAGCATTATTGCCTGTCAGTGTAAATCTGACAGGCAATCTGTTAGGACGTGCCTCCGGCGCGTCCTAACAAGCATATGTCCAGGGCAGACCTGGGGGCTTTTATTAAGCCCCCGGCTGCCATGACACCCCATCGGAGACCCGCGATTACATTTGTGGGCCGCCGATGGGTGACAGAGGGAGCTCACTCCCTCTGTAAACAAAGTTAAATACCGCGGTCGCTATTGGCGGCATTTAACGGGTTAAACGGCCGCGATCGAAGTAAACTTCGATCGCGGGCGTTGGAGCAGGAGCTCAGCTGTCATCAGACAGCTGAGCCCCGGCTCCAGCCTGCACGGGAGACCCGTGCCGAACTTAGACTAGACAAACGTGAAAAGGCGTCAGCCTAGCCTAAGGCCCCTTAGTGAGGAACGTTAAAAGGCGTATTGGTGGTCACTAAGAGGTTAACACATGTTACAAATGTATAGATAAAAACAAAACAAATGCTTGAAGGTGACGCATGAAATTCATCCCATTTTTTTACCAGCCACAAAAACTTTTTTAAGAGTAATGGAAAAAAAACTTTCATTCTGTTCTGCGTCCTAAATTTATGCTGTTTACTGTGTGACATAAATAACCAAATTGGTAAAGTTGTTGTTTTGGTTTTTTTTGCTGCTTTTTAAAAAAAACCCTTTCAAACATCCGCCGTATATACTGTATACATTTAAGATGCCGGAATCCCTGGCAAGAACTGAGCCCCTGACATCACTGTCCATATATGGACAGTGATATTTGGGGCCTTGAGGTGCCGGAATTCCCAACAGAGCGTCGGCAATGCTCTGGCCGGGGGAATCTGCTCCCGGAGGAGCCACTGACAGGGATGTCAAGAACTTTCCCTGCTTGCATTGCTATGGCCGGGCACTCCGCAGTGGAAATCCCGACATCACTGTCCATATATGGACAGTGACGTCAATGGCTTTCCCGGGCTTAACGCTTAAAGTAGCGCTGTGCCCGGGGAGTCCTCGATGACAGACAGGCGTGATGACGTCACTGCATCGCACCTGTCTGTGCCGAGTGGCTCACGCCGCTTTGCACCGTAAATGCTAAAGCAGGGAGCTGACTGTTCCTTGCTTTAGCATTGGATTCAACTTTATTTATTTCCTGATCTCGCTCGTTGATCAGTGCACGTTTGCTCCTTTCACAAGGAGCTATGTATCATTACTAGGATCGCTCATTCCCATACATCTCTATCATGTCAGCAGCACATATTTACACAGGGAGATGTGCTGCCGACAACGATATTTATTTTCGGCTGCATAAACGATACAATCAGCCGATGAATGAGTGCCTGCTCGTTCATCAGCTGATCGTTGCTACGTTTACACAGGGCAATGATCGGGAACGAACGTACTGTGAACTCTCGTTTGCCCGATTATTGGCCTGTGTAAAAGGCCTTTTAAAAGCAGGAGTGTATCGTAAAGGGAGATAAAGTATAAAAGGCAGATACTACTTCTCTTACTTAAATCAACTCCTGGTTTTGGCTGTGAAAACGGCATAAAAAAACCTGAACAAAACCTGCGCATGTGAATACATCCTAAAACTGCGCAAATCTAGAAGCCATTGTATCTGAGCTGTACTCTATTATAGTGATTGTGGGGTACAAGCTGATTTTCATGGTTCACTCTGATACAGAGGCTCCCTGTTGTGTTGTAGTACAAATCCATCACTCACTTTTCTTTTCCCAGGACTCTAGTTCTTTGGGGGGACAATTCCTGTTGCTGCTCAGGAACTCTAGGGGCAGTGGCGCATCCTGTCATCCAGCCACTGAGATTAACTGCTCTCCTGCACATAGGCTGCTATCTTAAAGGAGTTGTCCACTTCCGGACAACTGATAACCTATCCACCGGAAATCGGTATATGATCAGTGGGGGTCCGGATGTACATGCCGGATTCAGATAGCTCGGGCCATGGAATAGTGGCCGAGCTTGAAGTACTGCAGCTCTACTCCTATTCAAGTGAATAGGAGCAGAGCTGCAGTTCGGCAGCACGTCCACTATGCAATGTACGGAGCAAACTTCTTCCGACTCCGTACATAGCATACTGTGCAATGACATCTAGTGCCCGGAGAAGCAGCTGATCGGTCTGATTATCGGACCCCCAACGATGATATACTGATGACCTATGTAATGATGGGGTAGGGAGACAGACCGGTGAGCCCTAATCTACCCGCCACTCAGTCCCTGCCTACTTGCAACGACCCGCCCTAGGCGACGGGGTACAACTGGGCGACGGTCCCTACACTCAATAGGTGCACGACAGACACACAGACAAAGGTACAAAGAAGCCTGGGAAATGGGGAAGTTGCCCACGGGAACACCGTGAGCAACAAGCGAGGTGAACGAGTCGAGTCAAACCAGGAGATGAGCGAGGTACAAAACGCAGAGCAGAAGAGTGGGCCAGGAAACAAGCAGAGAAGAATCACAAGCAAAGGAGGAACAGGAAAGGCAGGTATAAATAGAAAGAGGGCGGGAGCTAGCTCCGTCTGGCCAGGCTGTGATAGGCTCTCCCACTCCTAAGCCTGCCATCCTGAGTGGTGGAAGATGAAGTCAGTCTCACAGACATAGAAGCAGGTGCAGACTGATAACATATGGGCGTTGACACAGAAGCTGTGTCTGGCAGATTCTTTACAGTACCCCCCCCCTTTTTATGAGGGGCCACCGGACCCTTTCTAGGTGGACCTGGTTTATTGGGGAAACTAAGGTGGAACCTCCTGACCAATACCCCAGCGTGAACATCCCGGGCGGTTACCCAAGTCCTCTCCTCAGGCCCGTATCCTCTCCAATGGACCAGGTACTGGAGGGAGCCTTGGACCATCCTGCTGTCCACAATCTTGGCCACCTCGAATTCTACCCCCTCAGGGGTGAGAACAGGGACCGGAGGTTTCCTCGAGGGAGCCAAGGACGGGGAGCAGCGTTTAAGGAGGGAGGCATGAAACAAGTCGTGTACTCAAAAAGACGGGGGCAACTCCAGTCGGAAGGAGACAGGATTGAGGACTTCAATGACCTTGTACGGCCCTATAAACTGGGGAGCAAACTTCTTGGACGGGACTTTAAGGCGCAAATTTTTTGACGATAGCCACACCAGATCCCCGACCACAAACAAGGGGTTAGCAGAACGTCTTCTATCTGCCTGAATCTTTTGTATGCTCTGGGACGCCTCTATGTTCTTCTGAACCTGGGCCCAGACTGTGCACAGTTCCCGATGAACGACCTCTACCTCGGGATTGTTGGAACTACCAGGTGAAACGGAGGAGAACCGTGGATTAAACCCAAAATTACAGAAAAAGGGGGAGACCCAACTTTTTACAGAAGGCTCTCCAAAACAATGAAACAAATTGTACCCCTCTATCAGAAACAATATTGACAGGGACCCCATGGAGACGCAGGATGTGTTTGACAAACAAGGTAGCTAACGTCTTAGCATTGGGTAGTTTCTTGAGGGCCACTAAGTGGCACATCTTACTGAAGCGGTCTACTACAACCCACACCACGACTTGCCTTGAGATGGAGGCAAATCGGTGATAAAATCCATGGAGATATGGGTCCAAGGTCTCTGGGGAATGGGCAAAGAACATAGTAAGCCCGCTGGTCGGGACCTGGGAGTCTTGGACCTAGCACAAACTTCACAAGCGGCGACGTAGGCCTTAACGTCTCTAGGCAACCCAGGCCACCAATAGTTTCTGGCAATGAGGTGCTTGGTACCAAGGATGCCTGAATGTCTAGATAGTGCGGAGTCATGATTTTCCCTAAGTACCCTTAGCCGGAATTGCAGGGGAACAAACAACTTGTTCTCAGGAAGGTTCCCGGGAGCTGAACCTTGATCAGCCGCAATTTCAGAGACTAAATCAGAATCAATAGAGGAAATGATTATACCTAGAGGCAAAACACAAGCAGGATCTTCCTCCAAAGGAGGTCTGGCCATGAAGCTACGCGACCGTGCATCAGCCTTAATATTTTTAGACCCAGCCCTACCCTTAGGGAGCTGAGCTCCTGGTACCAAATCAATTGCGCAATCGTATTCTCTATGAGGAGGTAACACTTCGGAGGCCTCTTTAGAGAAAACATCAGTGAAGTCCTGAACAAACTCAGGTAGAGTGTTCACCTCCTCAGGGGGAGAAATAGAATTAACAGAAAAACATAACGTCATGCATTCATTACCCCATTTGGTAAGATCCCCAGTATTCCAGTCAAACGTGGGATTATGCAACTGCAACCAGGGAAGGCCTAAAACCAAATCGGACGATAATCCCTGCCTCACCAGTACAGAGCACTGCTCCAAATGCATGGAGCCAACAAGGAGTTCAAAAACAGGGGTATGCTGTGTAAAATAACCATTACCAAGACGAGTGGAGTCGATACCCACTACCGGGACAGGTTTAGGCAAATCAATCAATGGCATAGCTAGAGACATAGCAAATTCCACAGACATAATATTAGCAGAAGACCCTGAATCCACGAAGGCACTGCCGGTAGCAGTCCTACCACCAAAAGAGACCTGAAAGGGAAGCAAGATTTTATTAAGTTTCATATTTACGGGAAATACCTGTGCGCCCAAGTGACCTCCCCGATGGTCACTTAGGCGCGGAAGTTCCTCCGACTGGTTATTCTTATGCCTAGGACATTTGTTCACTTGATGCTTGTCATCCCCACAGTAGACGCAGAGACCATTCTTCCTGCGGAACTCTCTACGTTGTTGGGACACGGAGGCCCCAGTTGCATAGGTACCTCCGAGTCTTCCGTGGAAGAACGAAGCAACGGAACCTCGGGAGGCATCATGGGGGTGTCAGAGGAGAAAACACAAAAACGTTCAAGTCGTCGTTCCCTGAGACGTCGGTCAAGTCGTACCGCTAAAGCCATAACCTGATCTAGGGAGTCAGAAGAGGGATAGCTAACTAGCAGGTCTTTCAGGGCGTTCGACAGACCCAATCTAAACTGGCACCTTAAGGCAGGGTCATTCCACCGAGAAGCTACACACGACTTCCTAAAGTCAGAACTATACTCCTCAACAGGTCTCTCACCCTGACGTAAGGTCACCAGCTGACTCTCGGCAAAGGCAGTCTTGTCAGTCTCGTCATAAATGAGCCCGAGAGCAGAAAAGAAAAGATCAACGGAGGAAAGTTCAGAAGCCAAGGAGAAGGCCCATTCTTGGGGCCCATCCTGGAGCCGGGACATAATTATACCCACCCGCTGGCTCTCAGAACCAGAGGAGTGGGGCTTTAAGCGAAAATAGAGCCTACAACTCTCCCGAAAGGAGAAAAAAGTCTTCCGGTCCCCTGAGAACCGATCAGGCAACTTGAGGTGGGGTTCAAGAGGTGAGGTGAGGGGCACTATCAGGGTAGCATCAGGCTGGTTGTCCCTCTGAGCCAGGGCCTGGACCTGTAGGGAGAGGCCCTGCATTTGCTGAGCCAGGGTCTCAAGGGGGTCCATAGAGTGGCAGGGACCAGGGTAGACTAGGTATATGGGCTTGTGATCATGTAATGATGGGGTAGGGAGACAGACCGGTGAGCCCTAATTACCAGCCACTCAGTCCCTGCCTACTTGCATCGACCCTCCCTAGGCGACGAGGTACAACTTGGCGACGGTCCCTACACTCAATAGGTGCACGACAGACAAACCGACAAGGGTACAAAAAAGCCAGGGAAATGGGGAAGTTGCCCACGGGAACACCGTGAGCAAAAAGCGAGGTGAACGAGCAGAGTCAAACCAGGAGATGAGCGAGGTACAAAACGCAGAGCAGAAGAGTGGTCAGTAAAGCCAAGGTCAAACAAGCAGAGGGTCAGTAGTTCAAGAAGCTGCAGCAGGGCCAGGAAACCAGCAGAGAAGAATCACAAGCAAAGGAGGAGCAGGAAAGGCAGGTATAAATAGAAAGAGGGCGGGAGCTAGCTCCGTCTGGCCAGGCTGTGATAGGCTCTCCCACTCCTAAGCCTGCCATCCTGAGTGGTGGAAGATGGAGTCAGTCTCACAGACATAGAAGCAGGTGCAGATTGATTACCTATGGGCATTGACACAGAAGCTGTGTCTGGCAGATCCTTTACACCTATCCAGTGGATAAGTCATCGGTTGTCTGGTAGTGGATTTCCCGTTTTAATAAAACCTTCCTCTGCTCCCTTAAAAGCTCCCCCCCTTCCCTACTCTTCACAAGAACCGCTCTTCCTGCTGTAATATGATACAGCTTAGCAGTCGGGATGTGAGGGAGGGGGCAGGGTAGAGTGTCTGCAGGCACAGTGCCTGGATGTGAGCAGATATGCTGGAGAGGAGGCTCTAACCCCATCAAGCTGCTGAACTTCTACAGTGTGTGTGTGTGTGTGTGTGTGTGTGTGTGTGTGTGTGTGTGTGTGTGTGTGTGTATATATATATGTAATGTGCATTTTAGTGTGTCTCTGTGATGTGTACATGTACAGTAGTGTTAAAAAAATTAAATAACTGAGTTTAAAAAAGCAAAATCATTATAATAAGTTTTATTTTCGTAAATGCAAATGCATTGGAAATACTACACATTCAATTCCAAATCCAAACCATAACAAAATGTGTCCAGTTTATGTTAATTATTTAAAGAAAGTAAGGGAAACAATATTAGGCTGTTCAAAAAAATAGCAGTGCCAGCATTTTTCTTTAAAATCTCAAATTTACTGTATAAACTGAAAAAAATGTTTCAGATTTCACTTTACTGAGCTAATATTTAGTGCCATATCCGTTGTTTCTGAGGACTGCTTGATATCTGGGTTGCATGGAGTCGACCAACTTCTGGCACCTCTGAACAGGTATTCCAGTCCAGAAAGATTGGACGACATTCCACAGTTCTTATGCATTTTTGGGTTTTGCCTCATAAACCACATTTTTTATGTCGCCCCACAAATTCTCTATGGGATTGAGGTCAGGGGATTGAGCTGGCCACTCCATTACCTTAATCCTGTTAGTCTCTAACCAAGAAGTTGTTCGCTTACTGGTGTGTTTTGGGTCAATGTCATTGAAACACCCATGAGCATTTCTTCTTCGGCATACGGCAATATCATCACAAGTAATTTGGTATATTCAAACTGATCCATGATCCCTTGTATGCGATAAATAGGCCCAACGCCATGGTATGAGAAACATCCCCATATCATGATTTTTGCACGACCATGCTTTACCGTCTTCAATGTATGTGGCTTGAATTCAGTGCTCGGGGGTCGTCTGACATACTGTCTGCGGTCACTAGACCCAAAAACAATTTTGCTTTTATCAGTCTACAAAATGTTGTGTCGTTTTTCTTTGGGTCAGTCAATGTGTTTCTTGGCAAGTTTTAACCTATTCAGGACATGTGTTTTTTTTCAACAGCGGGGAGTTCTTGCTGGTAACTTGGCTTCACCTAATAATCCACTAGTACTCCCTGGTAACTTCACATCTTCTTTGATCTTTCTGGAGGTGATCATTGGCTCAGCATTTGCCATTTTGGCTATTCTTTGATCCATTCAAACAGTAGTTCCCCACTTCCTTCTGCGTCTTTCGGGTTTTGGTTGCCACTTCAAAGCATTTGAGATAATTTTAGCTAAGCAGCCTATAATTTGATGCGCTTCTCTAGATTTTTTTCCCTCTCCAACGTTTTAAATCAAAGTACGTTTTTCATCAGAACAATGTCTGGAATTACCCATTTTCCCCAGTATTTCAGAAGGAAAAGCACTATAAACAACATTTGCCACTCTCCTACCTTAAACCCTTCCCGCTTTGGCTACTTTTGACATTTCTGACAGAGCCTCATTTTTAGAATCTGACATGTTTCACTTTGTGTGGTAATAACTCCGGAATGCTTTTACCTATCCAAGCGATTCTGAAATTTGTTTTCTCGTGACACACATTTGCTCGATACATTCAGTATTTAATTGTCTAAAACACCAAAATTTAGCGGAAAATTCCAAAAATTAGCATTTTTGTACATGTAAGACAAATAGTTATACCACACAAAATAATTGCTAATTAACATCCCCCATATGTCTACTTTAGAGTGGTATCGTTTTTTTTGAACATCCTTTTATTTTTATAGGATGGGACCAGGCTTAGAACTTTAGCAGCAATTTCGCACATTTTCAAGAAAATGTCAAAAGGCTATTTTTACAGGGGCCATTTCAGTTGTGAAGTGGCTTTGAGGGCCTTCTATTTTAGAAACCCCCAATAAGTCACTTTAATTTTAAAAAACTGCACCCCCTCAAAGTATTCAAAACAGCATTTAGAAAGTTTCTTATCCCTTTGTAAATTTCACCTCTACTTTTCTCTAATTCCTATGAAACTTCTAAATTTCTGTTTTTTTTTTGCAGAAATTCAGTTTTAATCCATTTTCTTTGGAACACACAAGGTTTAACCAGAGACGTGCAACTCAATATTTATTGCACAGATTCTGCAGTTTTTATAAATATCCTACATGTGGCCCTAGTGTGCTTATGGACTGAAGCTCAGGCCTCAGAAGCAAAGGCGCACCTAGTGAATTTTGAATTCTTATTAGAATATATTTTAGGCACCATGTCCAGGTTTGAAGAGCTCTTGAGGTGCCAAAATGTGGAAATCCCCCAAAAGTAACCCCATTTGGGGAAACTACACCCCTCAAGGAATTTATGGGTATGGTGAGCATTTTGACCCCACGTTTTTTTGCAGAAATTATTGGAAGTAGGCCATGAAAATTAAAATCTAAATTTTTTTCAAAGAAAATGTAGGTTTAGCAAAAAAAAAATTTCATTTCCACAAGGACTAAAAGAGAAAAAATCACCAATTTTGGACACACGGTAGGGCTCAGAAGTGAAGGAGTGCTATTTGGATTTTGGAATGTTTTTTGGGTGCCATGTCACATTTGCTGAGCCTCTGTAGTACTAGTTTAGTGGAAACATCCCAAAAGTGACTCCATTTAGGAAACTACACCCCTTTTAGGAATCATCTAGGGATATAGTGAGAATTTTGACCGCCAAAGGTTTTTTGCTGAATTAATTAGAATTAAGCCGTGAAAATGAGAAATGTAATTATTTTTCCCCAGTAAGATGTAGTTTTAGATTAACATTTTTCGTTTTCACAAGGAATGAAGAAAAAGCCCCTGAACATTTGTTAAGTAATATCTCCCGAGTATGGTAATACCCCATATGTGGTTATAAACTGCTGTTTACATATATGGGAGGGTTCAGACAAAATCGTGTGGTATTTGACTTTTGGAGCGTAGATTTTGCTGGAATGGTTTGCAAACGTCATGTCACATTCGCAAAACACCTGATGTAACAATAAAAAAGGAACCCCATTTTAGAAACGACACCCCCAAAGGCATTTATCAAGGGGTGCAGTGAGAATTTAGATCCCACAGGTGTTTTTCAGAAATTAATACGCAGTGGATGATGCAAAGTAAACATTTTAATTTTTTTCCACTGATATGCCTATTCACTGCACAATATACACCGCACAAAGAAAATAGACTGCATGGCACTCACCACTTTCCAAAGGTGCTTTTAATTCAGTGAACCGAGGTAGGCATAACACGGGAAACATTGACAAGACAGTTGGCCTATAGCCGTTTCATGTACTCCAGACGCTTTCTCAAGTCATAACACGGGGCTTTCCCGTGTTATGCCTGCCTCTGTTCATTGAATTAAAAGCACCTTTGGAAAGCGGTGAGTGCCTTGCAGTCTATTTTCTTTGTGCTGTGTATCTGCTTATACCTCTTTTCTACGAGCACTGACCACCATCGACTAAAGGTTATTGGACCACAAATCCCAGCAAGCACATAATCTTGTGATGCCACAAGTGACGGTAGTGCCAATCATTCATTCTCTTATTTTCTGAGTTCACCGCACAATATGTTGTGCCCAGCGTGCCACTGGAGAATCTTAGCCCATAAATTGTTAAGCGGGTTCTCCCAGGTATGGTATTGCTTTACTTGTGGACATAAACTGCTGTTTGTGCACACTGTTAGGGCTTATTTAGATGAACGTATAATACGTCCGTGCAATGCGCGTGATTTTCACGCGTGTCGCACAGACCTATGTTAGTCAATGTGGCCGTTCAGACTGTCAGTGATTTTCACGCAGCGTGTGTCCGCTGCGTGAAACGCACGACATGTCCTATATTTGGCCATCACACACCCATTGAAGTCAATGGGTGCCTGAAAACCGCACACGGACGCACTTCCGTGTGCTGCGCGTGATGCGTGCAACAGTAGTCAAAACTAGGAATGAAAACCGAAAAGCACCACGTGCTTTTCTGTTTACCAACATAAAAACAGTGTGTCATAATCACACAGCCACGCATCATATGCTGCTGACACATGGAGCTTTTATGGACCTTTTACTTTTGCAAAACGCGCGTTTTTTGCGCGCGCAAAATGCACACGCTCGTGTGAATCCGGCCTAAGGCTAACAAGGGAAGGAGCGCTATTTGGAGCATGGATTTTGCTTGGTAGTAGTTTTGTTTGTGTATTACTGGTATTTCAGTTTATAATTTTGGGGCATATGTAATCTGTGCGGAGTACATCAGTGCATAAGAGGGTATAATATTGGGGTAAATAATACAATTATCCATAGGTGTGTGTTACGCCGTGAATCAATCCGTTATTCACAGGCTCGTGTCGCACTGATAAATAATGTCCTTTCTTATCCCCCTTTTGTAGCACTCTGCACCTTTTGGGGACTTTTCCTCCTTTGTAGTTTGGGAAATTTTTGCTGGGAAAGTGTTGCGCTGGTATATTACGGGTGCCCTCGCTTCCAGCGGATGTGTTATGTCCCTTCCTAGTTCCTAAATTCTAGGGCTCTGAAACTGAAGGAATGTTCCCCTCCAGTCTGCACATCAGGATGTTTTTTCATCACCGCGTTACTTGTGCCATAACTTTATTATTTATTTTTCAGTTGATGGAGCGGAGTGCGGGCTTGTTTTTTGTGAGCTAAGCTGTAGATTTTATTGGTACAATTTTTGGACACATACGACTTTTTGATCACTTTTTATTTCATTTTTTGGTAGAGGAAATTACCAAAAACAAGCAATTTTGGAATAGTTATGTTTTTTTCTGCCATTCACCGTGCACCATAAATGACATGTTAACTTTATTCTGCGGGTTGATACGATTACAGCAATACCAAATCTTTTTCATGTATTGCAGCTTTTGCACAATAAAATCACTTTTTAAAAAAAATAATTTGTTTTCTGTGTCGCCATATTCTAAGATCCATTTTTTATTTTCGTGTGGAAAATGCTGTGTCAGGGATCTTGTTTTTACGGGACGGGTTGTCTTATTTATTGGTACTATTTTGGAGTAAATGTGATTTTTGATTACTTTTTATTCCATTTTATGGGAGGAGATGTGGCCTAAAAACAGACTCTGGCTTTGTTCTTCATTTTTTGGTTTTCTTTTTACGGCGTTAACCGTGTGGGATAAATTACATAGTCGTTATATAGCTTGGGTCGTTACAGATGCGGCAATACCAATTATGTATAGTTTTCTTTTTATTTTTTACGTTTTTGTGCAATAATACTTTTAATGGGGAAAAAGGCACTCTTTTTTTTTTTGCTTTTATTTGAAACTTGATTTTAGTAACAGTTTTTTTTCTGATCGCTATTTTAATACACTGTGTAGTGTAATAGAGCTGTCAGGTTCTCACTGACAGCAAGCGTATGTGGACCCGCCGGAGGCTTCCATACAAGGCAGACACGGGGGACCATTATATGGTTTCCTTGCCATACCAACCCAGCGGTTGTGTCGCTGAGGTGCCAGTCGGGTAAAAACCCCTCAGATGCTGCACTCTCTATTGAGTGCAGCATCTGAGGAGTTAATCGTCCGGATCGTAGAATAGCTCCGGGCCTCGCCATTACAGGAGTGTGGTAGCTATACTATACTACTGAACCCGGCGGTGATGGAGCGGGTTCCGCTTCTGAGCCTGCCCCGTCACCGCGACGTAACTGCTGTGGTTTGCGGGAGTGCCTTCCCAACAGTGCCATATATATATATATATATATATATATATATATATATATATATACGGCGGATGTAGTGAAGGAGGTTAAATAAGGGCCCTGGGGGGTGGAAATCCAAAAGCAGTGAACAAATCCTGTATTTCCAGGAAGCAGGAAGTTCCCACTGCTAGCCCCCCCCCCCTTGCCAGATTCCATGGGGGGAGCCATAAACCCATGTTCCCCCTTGCACGAGATGTCACACAGATGTGCACGGGAGGGTTTAATAGGACAAACTGTCCCCCACTCTTCCCTCTTTTCCTGCCTCTCTCAACAGAGACCAACTCATCAACTTTGGACCACATGAGCCGCTAAGTATCCATGTGTAACAGCAGCTACACGTAACCCTCTCCCCCTCCTTACTTCAACCCCTTTATCTGCATATCCCCTGGTACTTGTACATCCCCTGGTACCTGTTTAACGCTTTCCCACCATTTACCTGCTATCCCCTGGTATACAACAATCCATTCCCCTTGTTAACCCTTTATCCTCCTTATTCCGTGTTAACCCTTTAGTTCACAGCGGCAGTTATTGCTAGGAGGGCGCGGGACAGAAACAGTGCGCATGTGTATTGTATTGTAACGTAACTTCTATGTATAATTAGGTAAGTGGGTGGCGGTATAGATTAGGATTGTGATACCATGTTTATACTGTACTACATATAGTGTGAGTATACTCAGTATATATTAACTTGTTATATGTATTGGTGTATACTGATACTATACTGTGATCAGTTACTGTCTTCTGTGTTTGGTGTATTTTATATGTTAGTGTGATTATTGTTAGTATTAAATATTACCCTTTTATTTACTACACAATTGTATTACTTAGCAGCAAAGCGAGTAGACTAACGTTCGTACAAGAGAAAGGTAGGCGAACTAGGCAGAACCCCAGTGACCCTAATGATAAAGGAGGTAGTAATAGTGGGTGACACGAGTGAGTGAACCCCGCTATTATACCAGCACTTTAACAATTCTCAAGCTGAGAAAAATAAATTTAATGACCTATCTACCTAAATGTTATTTTCCATGATCCGACAGGGGCGTAGCGCGCCACATTCCTCTTCATCCTACGAAGGAGCGTTCTTCTGGTACCAATATTAGTACACTATTGCTCTTCTTCCTACAACAAATTACCCATTCTTTGCCCACAATGTGAGAATTAGGGGCACAACGCCAATTCGAACTAAAACACATTCGCCGACTCAACGTGCGACAAACTTCTAAATATTCTGGACTATCAGGCTGAGAAAAATGTATTTAATAACATGTATGTAAGCATTCAGAACATTCACACATGCTGTTAAAAGAAAAAAAGCCGGCCTCTTCCTACCCCTTCAGCCGGCCATTCCATCTCCAGAATTGGTGCATTTTTTAGAAGTGTTATCACACCAAGAATTCCTATCATGTAGGTGAAAGATAGGATAGTGCCTGATGGCCCAGAAAGTCCGACGCTCTCGAATGCAATTGGTGTCCATATCTTCCTAAATGTGATTCTGCATGATCCAATGGGGGCGTAGCGCGCCAAGTTTCTCTTCATCCTATGGAGGCGCGTTTTTCTGGTACCAATATTAGTACACTATACCTCTTCTTCCTACAACAAATTACCCATTCTTTGCCCACAATGTGAGAGAGAATTAGGGGCACAACGCCAATTCGAACTAAAACACATTTGGCGACTCAACGTGCAACAAACTTCTCTATATTCTGGACTATCAGGCTGAGAAAAATGTATTTAACAACATGTATGTAAGCCTTCAGGACATTGACACATGCTGTTAAAAGAAAAAAATCCAGCCTCCTCCTACCCCTTCAGGTGGCCATTCCATCTCCAGACTTGGTGCATTTTTTAGAACTTTTATCACATCAAAAATTACTATCATGTAGGTGAAAGATAGGATAGTGCCTGATGGCCCAGAAAGTATGACGCTCTCGAACGCAATTGGTGTCCATATCTACCTAAATGTGATTCTCCATGATCTGACTGGGGCGTAGCGCCACATTCCTCTTCCTCCTATGGAGGCGTCTTCTTCTGGTACCAATATTAGTACACTATTCCTCTTCTTCCTACAACAAATTACCCATTCTTTGCCCACAATGTGAGAAAGAATGAGGGGCACAACGCCAATTCGAACTAAAACACATTTGGCGACTCAACGTGCAATAAACTCCTCTATATTCTGGACTATCAGGCTGAGAAAAATGTATTTAACAACATGTATGTAAGCCTTCAGGACATTGACACATGCTGTTAAAAGAAAAAAATCCGGCCTCCTTCTTCCCCTTCAGCCGTCCATTCCATCTCCAGAATTGGTGCATTTTTTAGAAGTGTTATCACATCAAAAATTCCTTTCATGTAGGTGAAAGATAGGATAGTATGGGAGGGCATGATGTGCTGGCGTTTGGTTTGGAATGCAGAGCAGCCCGCTTTAGCTAACACTAGCGGCGTTACAAATAGGCTGTTATTCGGCAAGATACGCCATGCCTGACGACCAGCACATTATCCCTCCACGTATTACACATAGTACTGACACCCCATGTACTATTCACAGCACTGACCCCTATTCATCACATTTATTTATTTATTTATTTTTATTACATTATTACACAGTTCTGACACTTTCTTACATACATATTTATTTTTTACCATCCATTCACACCCTAGCACTACACTGACACTCATTTATCGCACACCTTTGAGCACTTAGTTCGCCACTCCCCTCAAGACTAGTGGGAGGGGCTATCACTATTTAATGCACACTCCTTCTGCAGCATTCTTTGACCCGTCTGCGTCCTGATGGGAACGGGTTTTCACCCACCCACCTACCTAGTAAGTATGGCCTTTTTTGTGGTTTTGAAAGATAGGATAGTGCCTGATGGCCCAGAAAGTATGACGCTCTCTAACGCAATTGGTGTCCATATCTACCTAAATGTGATTCTTCATGATCCGACGGGGGCGTAGTGCGCCACATTCCTCTTTATCCTATGGAGGCGCGTTCTTCTGGTACCAATATTAGTACACTATTCCTCTTCTTCCTACGACAAATTACCCATTCTTTGCCCACAATGTGAGAAAGAATAAGGGGCACAACGCCAATTCGAACTGAAACACATTCGCCGACTCAACGTGCGACCAACTTCTATATATTCTGGACTATCAGGCAGAGAAAAATGTATTTAACAACATGTATGTAAACCTTCAGGATATTCACACATGCTGTTAAAAGAAAAAAAAACGGCCTCCTCCTACCCCTTCAGCCGGCCATTCCATCTCCAGAATTGGTGCATTTTTTAGAAGTATTATCACACCAAAAATTCCTATCATGTAGGTGAAAGATAGGAAAGTGCCTGATGGCCCAGAAAGTGCGTCGCTCTCGAACGCAATTGGTGTCCATAGCTACCTAAATTTGATTCTCCATGATACGACGGGGGCGTAGCGCGCCACATTCCTCTTCATCCTATGGAGGCCCGTTCTTCTGGTACCAATATTAGTACACTATTCCTCTTCTTCCTACGACAAATTACCCATTCTTTGCCCACAATGTGAGAAAGAATTAGGGGCACAACACCAATTCGAATTGAAACACATTCGCCGACAGAACATGCGACAAACTTCTGTATATGCTGGACTATCAGGCTGAGAAAAATTTATTTAGCAACATGTATGTAAGCCTTCAGGACATTCACACATGCTGTTAAAAGAAAAAAAATCTGGCCTCCTCCTACCCCTTCAGCCGGCCATTCCATCTCCAGAATTGGTGCATTTTTTTTTTCTTTTTTTTTTCTTTTTTTTTTTTTTTATTCAATACAATATAAAATTCCATACAAGTAAGGAATAAAGAAAATACAATTATGCACATTTTTACATTTTCCCCCTACTCCCACCCCCACCCTCTCAAGACCGATCTTGGTAAAAGAAAAAACAAAAAACAAAGAGAACAAAAATTCTTACCACTCCCCCCAATAGGTTTTACGGTGTTTGCCTTGATTATAGATTTTCTCATATTTCATTATAATTTTTACATTATTTACCCAAGCATTAAACTCCGGTGGGGAGCTAGATATCCACTTTCTAACTATTAGTAATTTTGCAATAAATAATAGTTTTATTAATCCGCATTTTTTTTCCTTAGAAATTTTTAATTTGGAATCATCACCCAGCAATACCAGTTGAGGTTGAAACACTATATCTGGATCTATTTTTTCCAAAATGTTTTTAAAAATTCTATCCCAGTAATCAGCAATCTTAATACAATTCCATAACATGTGCAAATAGTGTGCGTCCGCTGCACCACATCTGGGGCAGTTAGAAGCTTTATTAATCGAGAACTTACTCAAAAGGACTGGCGTATAGTAAAGCCTATGTATCAAATTGAACTGAATAAGCTGATGGTTCATGCTTATCGATACTTTAGAAATATTTTGAAATATTATGTTCCAATCAAGAACACAATCGTTATTCAATTCCTTCTCCCATTTTATAACACAATTAAATTTTATTTTCCTTGACTTTATTTCCATCAGGGATTTATACAACCTGGAGAGAGGTTTTTTTTCACATTTGTATTTTCTCAGTTTTTTGTAAAAGTCATCCATATGGTCTTTATTGAGAGGGTTGCCATCTTTAAATTTATCAAATGCGTGCTTTAATTGGATATAGGAGAATCTTTCCTTCTCCATCAAGTCAAAATCAACTGATAATTTTTCCCATGTTTTGATTTTTCCTTCTTCCATTATATCTAATACATATCTAATCCCTTTAAGTTTTAACAGTGGCAACTCTGGGATAGCCTTACATTCTTCTATATTAAGATTGTGCCATAACGGGGAAAAGGATAAAAAACCATTTCGACCAGTCATATTTCTTAAACTATTCCAGCATTCATGCAGGAGTTGTGCTGTCAACACGTTTTCCATAACTCCAGATTTTAATTGACCAGATTCTAACACCTCATAAATATCTGAAAAACGGCCCTTAATGTTAGTGATCAACCATTGTAAGAACTCGGCCTTATCCCATTCTTGTATGTATTGTAATTGTGCTGCGAAGTAATATACTCGAATATCTGGAAATGCTAGTCCTCCTTGTTCTCTTGAAGGACATAAGTAGTCTAGCTTAATCCGAACTCTCTTCCTTCCCCAAATCAGGTTATTAAAGATAGTTATGATTTTCTTAAAATATTTATCTTGTATCCACACCGGGGTAACCCCAAAAACATATAAAAGTTTGGGGATTAGAACTGTTTTAATCAAGACAATTTTATCAGCTTTTGATATTGGCAATTCGTTCCATATTCTTATTTTTTTTTCCATTTCGTTTATAAGGGGGAGCAAATTATAATCCAAAAATTCTTTTATATTATCTGAAATTTCTATACCCAAATATCTAAAACTTTCTCCTGGATATATGATTCGAATTTTTGTTTGTAGTACTAAATCGCTTTTATCTAGTGGCATTAATATGGATTTTTCCCAATTGAGCTTTAGACCAGAATAGAATCCAAATCTTTGAATAGTAGATATAACATAATCCAATTTTTCTTCCGGGTTCGTCAAAAAAAATAAAAGGTCGTCAGCATATAAGATAATTTTATCCTCTTCCCCCCCTAGCTCCAAAACCCACAATATTTCCATCCTCTCTGATCAAACAGGCGAGAGGTTCCATTGCCAATGCAAAGAGTAGGGGAGAAAGAGGACAACCCTGTCTTGTACCCCTACTTAAATTGAAAAATTCTGAGTTCTCACCATTTATGTTAATGTTTGCTCTAGGACCATTATATAATAATTTAACCATTCCTATAAAAAATTCTCCAAAACCTTGCTTTCTCATGACTGCCCATAAATAGCCCCACTCCACTCTGTCAAATGCTTTGACTGCATCGAGAGACAGAATGGAGCGGGGGGCCTCTCCTGGTGTAACTTGAATATTCCCAAATACCCGACGAACACACTGGTTGACCGTTCTACCAGAAATAAATCCCTGCTGATCACTATGTACTACAGTAGAGATTACTTTAGCCAACCTTCCCGCCAACACTTTGGCGAAAAGTTTAGCATCCGTGTTCAACAGGGAAATAGGTCTGTAAGATTCCATCCTTTCCGGGCATTTACCTGGTTTCAATATCAAAGCTATATTAGCGTCTACCATTGAGCTTGGCAATTTGCCCTCTACCACTGCCGAACCCAATGTTTTTAACAGGGCTGGTAATAGTTCTTCCCCAAATGTTCTATACAGTTCAAATGGGAAACCATCCAAACCTGGAGCTGTATTTCCTTTAACACTAGTCAATGCATTTCTTAATTCTTCCAGGGAGATTGGTCGATCCAACTCATCTTTCTGAATATCAGACAAGGGGGAGAAAGACATTGAATCTAGAAAGAGCTCCAATTGTTCTTCATTATACTTTTTTCCGGAGCCATACAATTCTGAATAATAATTCAAGAATTCTGATCTAATTTCATAATCTTGCTTAATCATATTCCCTCTTTTATCAAGAATTGCCAAAATATTATTCTTCTGACTTTGATTTTTAATAATACTCATTAACAGTTTATTTGGTGTTCCTGATTCACAGAAATTTTTCTGCCCCAGAAAAAATAATTTATTTTGTGCTTTCTCGATTAACCAGGCCTTATATTCCTCTTGGGCCTGAAGCCACAACTTTAAACTATCTTCCGTAGGGGTTTCAAAGTAATTTGCCTCCAACAAATTTGCACTTCGTTCTTTTCCCTGCTCAATCTTATTATATTCTCTTTTTAATCTTATTATTCTTTCAAAAAGGATACCCCTTATACAGGCTTTTAATGTTTCCCAGACAATTAAGTCTGGGGCAGTCTCCCAATTTAGTGACAAAATATTATGAATTTCAACTTTAATATTTTCAAGGTCTTTTAATAATGAGAACCAATGTGGATTTATTTTTATAGGCTTAATAAATTCATTTTTTTCATTTATTTTTATGTCCACAATAAGTGGCGTATGATCCGAAATGCTTTTGTTGTCATATTTTATTTTCCCAATAGTTGTAACAAGTGATTCACTACACAATACCAAGTCAATACGTGACATGGTATGGTGTGAACCACTATAACAAGAGTACATTTTCTTTTTAGGGTTTTTCAGTCTCCATATATCTACTAGACCCATTTCTTCACTTATCCTCGCCAATGATGTTTTAATTGGGCTCTTATTTCTTCCCTTAGAGCTAACCCTATCCATTACCTCGTCCATAACACAATTCATATCCCCCAAAACCATTACAGGACAATCGCTTCTACTAATAATATAATTACATAATTTCCTGAACACCACGGATGAAAACGGAGGTGGAATGTATACAAAAGCTAAAATACAAATTAATTCCTTTAATCTACAGTGAATAAAAATGAATCTACCTTCGTTGTCTATATTTTTATCAAGTATTTCACATTGCACTCCCGAGTGAATAAGAACACTCACTCCCCTCGAATAGGAGGAGTGTATAGAATGAAACTGTTGTGACCACCACCTATTACCCAATCTTGGGATTGTTTCTTGTGTCAAATGTGTTTCTAACAAACATGTAATTGATGGAAACTGTTTTTTTATATAATTCTTAATAGTAAAACGTTTTAATTTTTCCCCCATACCCCTAATATTCCATACCACAATTTTAGTGTTCATCCGTGCGTTTTAACAGAATGAAAAGTGACAAATATTAGAAATTTTATATAACATATTCGTAAAAAATTCTTAATGTATACCAATACCAGACCGGTCTTGCCCCACCCCCCTCCCCTTCCCTTCCGTTGACTTGTCATATTTTTAACAAGTCTCTCAACCAACGCATGTTCCCCTAATACACCATTAATTAATTCATAATGATTTCAAACTTGCTAACCACTTAAATGTCTCTTCCTGTGACGAATGAAAATTAACCTTACCCTGATATTCTGTTCTCAATTTTGCTGGATACATTAAAGAATATTTAATCCCTGCCTCTCTGAGTTTTTTCTTGACTGGACCAAAAGCTTGTCTCTTTAATTGAGTGTCATATGAGTAGTCAGGATAGATTGCTATTTTTGAATTGTTATGGGATAGATTTTGTAACTCCCTTGACTTTCTCAATATATTATCTCTATCCCGGGAGTTTAGAACCTTGGCTATTATAGCTCTAGGTCTAGAACCAGGGATAGGCACTCTTGCTGGTACTCTATGAGCTTTCTCTATGCCAAACAAAGGAGACAGATTTTCAATTCCTATTTTGTTTTTGATCCAATTTTGGACAAAATTTTCAACACCTTCCCTTTCTTCCCCTTCTGGAAAACCCAATAATCTGATGTTACTCCTTCTGGAGCGATCTTCTATGTCAACCATTTTATTTTTTAGTGTACTATTTCCTTCCACTAACCCCTTCATCTCCTTTTTCAATTGGGTAACTTCATCTTCAAGTAAACTCACTCTATTTTCCACTTCAGTATATCTTTCTTTAATTTTACCCATATCATCTCTTATTATTGCAATTTCTATACTAATGCTACCTACTTGAGAGGATACTTTATTAATAGCGTCTAAAATCTCAGTCAATGATGGTAGAGCTTGGTCGCTCAAAATCTCCCCAGTTGTCTTATTTGCTGTTCTAGTTTTCCCTGCTACAAGGGGGGACATCATATATCTGTCCATCTTGCTTGTATTCTTACCCTCCTTACTAGGGCTCAAAGATTTCCTACTTTTAGCTGGCATTTTCCCTGGTTCTTCCTTCCCCCCCTTACTCTCTCCAGACGCACAATACACAAAACACAAAAACAAACAAGACAAAAAAAAAAAAAAATCAAAAAAAATATGAATATAAAGTTATAAAATAGAGTCTGATCAGAGACTACCGATTTCAAAAAACGCGATTCAAGCAGCTTGTAAATGAGAGAGAGTTCCAATGTAATCTTCCCATTGGCATATTCCGACTTCCGTCTCTTACAGGTTCGAGGGTCCAGAAAAAAAAACAAAAAAAAAACAACCAGGGTGCTTTATATGCTGGAGCAGCAGGCAATATGCAGTTGACTAGATGAGTTTCATTGTGTCCCCTTCCAAAGATTCCAGGAATGCCTTAAGAATATCTGAGCTTCTTAATCATACCAATTCTCCTCAGAGAAATAGGCCATATAGCTCTTGTATTATCACTCTTTAATAGCAAGTAAATAGCAAGATAAGAGTCATACTTGAGGCTGTACTAAAGTATATACTTGCAGTTTGTGCTTTGCAGTTTTTCCAAAGTAAGCACAGCAAGCCTTTAAAAGAAAAAAATCTGGCCTCCTCCTACCCCTTCAGCCGGCCATTCCATCTCCAGAATTGGTGCATTTTTTAGAAGTGTTATCACACCAAAAATTCCTATCATGTAGGTGAAAGATAGGAAAGTGCCTGATGGCCCAGAAAGTACGACGCTCTTGAACGCAATTGGTTTCCATATCTACCTAAATGTGATTCTCCATGATCCGACTGGGGCGTAGAGCGCCACATTCCTCTTCATCCTACGGAGGCGCGTTCTTCTGGTACCAATATTAGTACACTATTCCTTTTCTTCCTACGACAAATTACCCATTCTTTGCCCACAATGGGAGAAAGAATTAGGGGCACAACGCCAATTTGAACTAAAACATATTTGCCGACTCAACATGCAACAAACTTCTATATATTCTGGACTATCAGGCTGATAAAAAATTTATTTAACAACATGTATGTAAGCCTTCAGGACATTGACACATGCTGTTAAAAGAAAAAAATCCGGCCTCCTTCTTCCCCTTCAGCCGGCCATTCCATCTCCAGAATTGGTGCATTTTTTAGAAGTGTTATCACATCAAAAATTCCTATCATGTAGGTGAAAGATAGGATAGTGCCTGATGGCCCAGAAAGTACGACGCTCTTGAACGCAATTGGTGTCCATATCTACCTAAATGTAATTCTCCATGATATGACTGGGGCGTAGAGCGCCACATTCCTCTTTATCCTATGGAGGCGCGTTCTTCTGGTACCAATATTAGTACACTATTCCTCTTCTTCCTACGACAAATTACCCATTCTTTGCCCACAATGTGAGAAAGAATTAGGGGAACAACGCCAATTCGAACTAAAACACATTCGCTGACTCAACGTGCGACAAATTTCTATATATTCTGGACTATCAGGCTGAGAAAAATTTATTTAACAACATGTATGTAAGCCTTCAGGACATTGACAAATGCTGTTAAAATAAAAAAATCCGGCCTCCTCCTACCCCTTCAGCCGGCCATTCCATCTCCAGAATTGGTGCATTTTTTATAAGTGTTATCACATCAAAAATTCCTATCATGTAGGTGTAAGATAGGATAGTGCCTGATGGCCCAGAAAGTACGAAGCTCTCGAACGCAATTGGTGTCCATATCTACCTAAATGTGATTCACCATGATCTGACTGGGGCGTAGCGCGGCACATTCCTCTTCATCCTATGGAGGCTCGTTCTTCTGGTACCAATATTAGTACACTATTCCTCTTCTTCCTACGACAAATTACCCATTCTTTGCCCACAATGGGAGAAAGAATTAGGGGCACAACGCCAATTTGAACTAAAACATATTTGTCGACTCAACATGCAACAAACTTCTATATATTCTGGACTATCAGGCTGATAAAAATTTTATTTAACAACATGTATGTAAGCCTTCAGGACATTGACACATGCTGTTAAAAGAAAAAAATCCAGCCTCCTTCTTCCCCTTCAGCCGTCCATTCCATCTCCAGAATTGGTGCATTTTTTAGAAGTGTTATCACATCAAAAATTTCTTTCATGTAGGTGAAAGATAGGATAGTATGGGAGGGCATGATGTGCTGGCGTTTGGTTTGGAATGCAGAGCAGCCCGCTTTAGCTAACACTAGCGGCGTTACAAATAGGCTGTTATTCGGCAAGATACGCCATGCCTGATGACCAGCACATTATCCCTCCACGTATTACACATAGTACTGACACCCCATGTACTATTCACAGCACTGACCCCTATTCATCACATTTATTTATTTATTTATTTTTATTACATTATTACACAGTTCTGACACTTTCTTACATACATATTTATTTTTTACCATCCATTCACACCCTAGCACTACACTGACACTCATTTATCGCACACCTTTGAGCACTTAGTTCGCCACTCCCCTCAAGACTAGTGGGAGGGGCTATCACTATTTAATGCACACTCCTTCTGCAGCATTCTTTGACCCGTCTGCGTCCTGATGGGAACGGGTTTTCACCCACCCACCTACCTAGTAAGTATGGCCTTTTTTGTGGTTTTGAAAGATAGGATAGTGCCTGATGGCCCAGAAAGTACGACGCTCTCGAACGCAATTGGTTTCCATATCTACCTAAATGTGATTCTCCATGATCCGACTGGGGCGTAGAGCGCCACATTCCTCTTCATCCTACGGAGGCGCGTTCTTCTGGTACCAATATTAGTACACTATTCCTCTTCTTCCTACGACAAATTACCCATTCTTTGCCCACAATGGGAGAAAGAATAAGGGGCACAATGCCAATTCGAATTAAAACACATTCGCCGACTCAACGTGCAACAAACTTCTTCATATTCTGGACTATCAGGCTGAGAAAAATGTATTTAACAACATGTATGTAAGCCTTCAGGACATTTACACATGCTGTTAAAAGAAAAAAATCTGGCCTCCTCCTACCCCTTCAGCCGGCCATTCCATCTCCAGAATTGGTGCATTTTTTAGAAGTGTTATCACACCAAAAATTCCTATCATGTAGGTGAAAGATAGGAAAGTGCCTGATGGCCCAGAAAGTACGTCGCTCTCAAACGCAATTGGTGTCCATATCTACCTAAATTTGATTCTCCATGATACGACGGGGGCGTAGCGCGCCACATTCCTCTTCAACCTATGGAGGCGCGTTCTTCTGGTACCAATATTAGTACACTATTCCTCTTCTTCCTACAACAAATTACCCATTCTTTGCCCACAATGTGAGAAAGAATTAGGGGCACAATACCAATTCGAATTGAAACACATTCGCCGACAGAACATGCGACAAACTTCTTCATATTCTGGACTATCAGGCTGAGAAAAATGTTTTTAACAACATGTATGTAAGCCTTCAGGACATTGACACATGCTGTTAAAAGAAAAAAAATCCGGCCTCCTTCTTCCCCTTCAGCCGGCCATTCCATCTCCAGAATTGGTGCATTTTTTAGAAGTGTTATCACACCAAAAATTCCTATCATGTAGGTGAAAGATAGGATAGTACCTGATTGTCCAGAAAGTACGACGCTCTCGAACACAATTGGTGTCCATATCTACCTAAATGTGATTCTCCATGATCCGACTGGGGCGTAGCGCACCACATTCCTCTTCATCCTATGGAGGCCCGTTATTCTGGTACCAATATTAGTACACTATTCCTCTTCTTCCTACGACAAATTACCCATTCTTTGCCCACAATGTGAGAAAGAATTAGGGGCACAACACCAATTCGAATTGAAACACATTCGCCGACAGAACATGCGACAAACTTCTGTATATGCTGGACTATCAGGCTGAGAAAAATTTATTTAGCAACATGTATGTAAGCCTTCAGGACATTCACACATGCTGTTAAAAGAAAAAAATCTGGCCTCCTCCTACCCCTTCAGCCGGCCATTCCATCTCCAGAATTGGTGCATTTTTTAGAAGCGTTATCACACCAAAAATTCCTATCATGTAGGTGAAAGATAGGAAAGTGCCTGATGGCCCAGAAAGTACGTCGCTCTCGAACGCAATTGGTGTCCATATTTACCTAAATTTGATTCTCCATGATACGACGGGGGCGTAGCGCGCCACATTCCTCTTCATCCTATGGAGGCCCGTTATTCTGGTACCAATATTAGTACACTATTCCTCTTCTTCCTACGACAAATTACCCATTCTTTGCCCACAATGTGAGAAAGAATTAGGGGCGCAACGCCAATTTGAACTAAAACAAATTTGCCAACTCAACGTGCGACAAACTTCTATATATTCTGGACTATCAGGCTGAGAAAAATGTATTTAACAAAATGTATGTAAGCCTTCAGGACATTCACACATGCTGTTAAAAGAAAAAAATCCGGCCTCCTCCTACCCCTTCAGCCGGCCATTCCATCTCCAGAATTGGTGCATTTTTTAGAAGTGTTATCACACCAAAAATTCCTATCATGTAGGTGAAAGATAGGAAAGTGCCTGATGGCCCAGAAAGTACGACGCTCTCGAACGCAATTGGTGTCCATATCTACCTAAATGTGATTCTCCATGATCCGACGGGGGCGTAGCGCGCCACATTCCTCTTCATCCTATGGAAGCCCGTTCTTCTGGTACCAATATTAGTACATTTTCATCTTCTTCCTACGACAAATTACCCATTCTTTGCCCACAATGTGAGAAAGAATTAGGGGGCACAACGCCAATACGAACTAAAACACATTCGCCGACTCAACTTGCGACAAACTTCTATATATTCTGGACTATCAGGCTGAGAAAAATGTATTTAACAACATATTTGTAAGCCTTCAAGACATTCACACATGCTGTTAAAAGAAAAAAATCCGTCCTCCTCCTACCTCTTCAGCCGGCCATTCCATCTCCAGAATTGGTGCATTTTTTAGAAGTATTATCACACCAAAAATTCCTATCATGTAGGTGAAAGATAGGAAAGTGCCTGATGGCCCAGAAAGTACGACGCTCTCGAACGCAATTGGTGTCCATATCTACCTAAATGTGATTTTTCATGATCTGACTGGGGCGTAGCGTGCCACATTCCTCTTCATCCTATGGAGGCGCGTTCTTCTGGTACCAATATTAGTACACTATTCCTCTTCTTCCTACAACAAATTACCTATTCTTTGCCCACAATGTGAGAAAGAATTAGGGGCACAATACCAATTCGAATTGAAACACATTCGCCGACAGAACATGCGACAAACTTCTTCATATTCTGGACTATCAGGCTGAGAAAATGTATTTAACAACATGTATGTAAGCCTTCAGGACATTCACACATGCTGTTAAAAGAAAAAAAATCTGGCCTCCTCCTACCCCTTCAGCCGGCCATTCCATCTCCAGAATTGGTGCATTTTTTAGAAGTGTTATCACACCAAAAATTCCTATCATGTAGGTGAAAGATAGGAAAGTGGCTGATGGCCCAGAAAGTACGACGCTCTGGAACGCAATTGGTGTCCATAGCTACCTAAATGTGATTCTCCATGATCCGACTGGGGCGTAGCGCGCCACATTCCTCTTTATCCTACGGAGGCGCAATCTTCTGGTACCAATATTAGTACACTATTCCTCTTCTTCCTACGACAAATTACCCATTCTTTGCCCACAATGTGAGAAAGAATTAGGGGCACAACGCCAATTCGAACTAAAACACATTCGCCGACTCAATGTGCGACAAACTTCTATATATTCTGGACTATCAGGCTGAGTAAAATATATTTAACAACATGTATGTAAGCCTTCAGGACATTCACACATGCTGTTAAAAGAAAAAAATCCGGTCTCCTCCTACCCCTTCAGCCGGCCATTCCATCTCCGGAATTGGTGCATTTTTTAGAAGTGTTATCACATCAAAAATTCCTATCATGTAGGTGAAAGATAGGATAGTGCCTGATGGTCCAGAAAGTACGACGCTCTCGAACGCAATTGGTGTCCATATCTACCTAAATCTAATTCTCCATGATCCGACGGGGGCCTCTTCATACTATGGAGGCGCGTTCTTCTGGTACCAATATTAGTACACTATTCCTCCTCTTCCTACAACAAATTACCCATTCTTTGCCCACAATGTGAGAAAGAATTAGGGGCACAACGCCAATTCGAACGAAAACACATTCGCCGACTCAACATGCGACAAACTTCTATATATTCTGGACTATCAGGCTGATAAAAATTTATTTAACAGCATGTATGTAAACCTTCAGGATATTCACACATGCTGTTAAAAGAAAAAAATCCGGCCTCCTCCTACCCCTTCAGCCGGCCATTCCATCTCCAGAATTGGTGCCTTTTTTAGAAGTGTTATCACACCAAAAATTCCTATCATGTAGGTGAAAGATAGGAAAGTGCCTGATGGCCCAGAAAGTACGACGCTTTCGAACGCAATTGGTGTCCATATCTACCTAAATGTGATTCTCCATGATCTGACTGGGGCATAGCACGCCACATTCCTCTTCATCCTATGGAGGCGTGTTCTTCTGGTACCAATATTAGTACACTATTCCTCTTCTTCCTACAAGAAATTACCCATTCTTTGCCCACAATGTGAGAAAGAATTAGGGGCACAACGCCAATTCGAATTAAAACATATTTGCCGACTCTACGTGCGACAAACTTCTATATATTCTAGACTATCAGGCTGAGAAAAATTTATTTAACAACATGTATGTAAACCTTCAGGATATTCACACATGCTGTTAAAAGAAAAAAATCTGGCCTCCTCCTACCCCTTCAGCCGGCCATTCCATCTCCAGAATTGGTGCATTCTTTAGAAGTGTTATCACACCAAAAATTCCTATCATGTAGGTGAAAGATAGGAAAGTGCCTGATGGCCCAGAAAGTACGACTCTCTCGAACGCAATTGGTGTCCATATCTACCTAAATCTAATTCTCCATGATCCGACGGGGGCCTCTTCATACTATGGAGGCGCGTTCTTCTGGTACCAATATTAGTACACTATTCCTCCTCTTCCTACAACAAATTACCCATTCTTTGCCGACAATGTGAGAAAGAATTAGGGGCACAACGCCAATTTGAACGAAAACACATTCGCCGACTCAACATGCGACAAACTTCTATATATTCTGGACTATCAGGCTGATAAAAATTTATTTAACAACATGTATGTAAACCTTCAGGATATTCACACATGCTGTTAAAAGAAAAAAATCCGGCCTCCTCCTACCCCTTCAGCCGGCCATTCTATCTCCAGAATTGGTGAATTTTTTAGAAGTGATATCACACCAAAAATTCCTATCATGTAGGTGAAAGATAGGAAAGTGCCTGATGGCCCAGAAAGTACGACGCTCTCAAACGCAATTGGTGTCCATATCTACCTAAATGTGATTCTCCATGATCTGACTGGGGCGTAGCGCGCCACATTCCTCTTCATCCTATAGAGGCGCGTTCTTCTGGTACCAATATTAGTACACTATTCCTCTTCTTTCTACGACAAATTACCCATTCTTTGCCCACAATGTGAGAAATAATTAGGGGCACAACGCGAATTTGAACTAAAACACATTTGCCGACTCAACGTGCGACAAACTTCTATATATTCTGGACTATCAGGCTGAGAAAAATGTATTAACAACATGTATGTAAGCCTTCAGGACATTTACACATGCTGTTAAAAGAAAAAAATCTGGCCTCCTCCTACCCCTTCAGCCGGCCATTCCATCTCCAGAATTGGTGCATTTTTTAGAAGTGTTATCACACCAAAAATTCCTATCATGTAGGTGAAAGATAGGAAAGTGCCTGATGGCCCAGAAAGTATGTCGCTCTCGAACGCAATTGGTGTCCATATCTACCTAAATGTGATTCTCCATGATACGACGGGGGCGTAGCGCGCCACATTCCTCTTCATCCTATGGAGGCTCGTTCTTCTGGTACCAATATTAGTACATTTTCCTCTTCTTCCTACGACAAATTACCCATTCTTTGCCCACAATGTGAGAAAGAATTAGGGGCACAACGCATATTCGAACTAAAACACATTCGCCGACTCAATGTGCGACAAACTTCTATATATTCTGGACTATCAGGCTGAGTAAAATGTATTTAACAACATGTATGTAAGCCTTCAGGACATTCACACATGCTGTTAAAAGAAAGAAATCCGGCCTCCTCCTACCCCTTCAGCCGGCCATTCCATCTCCGGAATTGGTGCATTTTTTAGAAGTGTTATCATATCAAAAATTCCTATCATGTAGGTGAAAGATAGGATAGTGCCTGATGGTCCAGAAAGTACAACGCTCTCGAACGCAATTGGTGTCCATATCTACCTAAATGTGATTCTCCATGATCCGACGTAGCGCGCCACATTCCTCTTCATCCTACGGAGGCGCGTTCTTCTGGTACCAATATTAGTACACTATTCCTCTACTTCCTACAACAAATTACCCATTATTTGCCCACAGTGTGTGAAAGAATTAGGGGCACAACGCCAATTCGAACTAAAACACATTCGCCGACTCAACGTGCGACAAACTTCTTTATATTCTGGACTATCAGGCTGAGAAAAATGTATTTAACAACATATATGTAAGCCTTCAGGACATTCACACATGCTGTTAAAAGAAAAAAATCCGGCCGCCTCCTACCCCTTCAGCCAGCCATTACATCTCCATAATTGGTGCATTTTTTAGAAGTGTTATCACACCAAAAATTCCTATCATGTAGGTTAAAGATAGGAAAGTGCCTGATGGCCCAGAAAGTACGACGCTCTCGAACGCAATTTGTGTCCATATCTACCTAAATGTGATTCTCCATGATCTGACTGGGGCGTAGCGCGCCACATTCCTCTTCATCCTATGGAGGCGCGTTCTTCTGGTACCAATATTAGTACACTATTCCTCTTCTTCCTACGACAAATTACCCATTCTTTGCCCACAATGTGAGAAAGAATTAGGGGCACAACGCCAATTCGAACTAAAACACATTCGCCGACTCAATGTGCGACAAACTTCTATATATTCTGGACTATCAGGCTGAGTAAAATGTATTTAACAACATGTATGTAAGCCTTCAGGACATTCACACATGCTGTTAAAAGAAAAAAAAAACAGCCTCCTCCTTTCCCTTCAGCCGGCCATTCCATCTCCAGAATTGGTGCCTTTTTTAGAAGTGTTATCACATCAAAAATTCCTATCATGTAGGTGTAAGATAGGAAAGTGCCTGATGGCCCAGAAAGTACGACGCTCTCGAACGCAATTGGTGTCCATATCTACCTAAATCTAATTCTCCATGATCCGACGGGGGCCTCTTCATACTATGGAGGCGCGTTCTTCTGGTACCAATATTAGTACACTATTCCTCCTCTTCCTACAACAAATTACCCATTCTTTGCCCACAATGTGAGAAAGAATTAGGGGCACAACGCCAATTCGAACGAAAACACATTCGCCGACTCAACATGCGACAAACTTCTATATATTCTGGACTATCAGGCTGATAAAAATTTATTTAACAACATATATGTAAACCCTCAGGATATTCACACATGCTGTTAATAGAAAAAAAAAACGGCCTCCTCCTTCCCCTTCAGCCGGCCATTCCATCTCCAGAATTGGTGCTTTTTTTAGAAGTTTTATCACATCAAAAATTCCTATCATGGAGGTGTAAGATAGGATAGTGCCTGATGGCCCAGAAAGTACGAAGCTCTCGAACGAAATTGGTGTCCATATCTACCTAAATGTGATTCTCCATGATCTGACTGGGGCGTAGCGCGGCACATTCCTCTTCATCCTATGGAGGCTCGTTCTTCTGGTACCAATATTAGTACACTATTCCTCTTCTTCCTACGACAAATTACCCATTCTTTGCCCACAATGTGAGAAAGAACTAGGGGCACAACGCCAATTCGAACTAAAACACATTCGCCGACTCAACGTGCGACAAACTTCTTTATATTCTGGACTATCAGGCTGAGAAAAATGTATTTAACAACATATATGTAAGCCTTCAGGACATTCACATATGCTGTTAAAAGAAAAAAATCCGGCCTCCTCCTACCCCTTCAGCCGGCCATTCCATCTCCAGAATTGGTGCATTTTTTAGAAGTGTTATCACACCAAAAATTCCTATCATGTAGGTGAAAGATAGGAAAGTGGCTGATGGCCCAGAAAGTACGACGCTCTGGAACGCAATTGGTGTCCATAGCTACCTAAATGTGATTCTCCATGATCCGACTGGGGCGTAGCGCGCCACATTCCTCTTTATCCTACGGAGGCGCAATCTTCTGGTACCAATATTAGTACACTATTCCTCTTCTTCCTACGACAAATTACCCATTCTTTGCCCACAATGTGAGAAAGAATTAGGGGCACAACGCCAATTCGAACTAAAACACATTCGCCGACTCAATGTGCGACAAACTTCTATATATTCTGGACTATCAGGCTGAGTAAAATATATTTAACAACATGTATGTAAGCCTTCAGGACATTCACACATGCTGTTAAAAGAAAAAAATCCGGTCTCCTCCTACCCCTTCAGCCGGCCATTCCATCTCCGGAATTGGTGCATTTTTTAGAAGTGTTATCACATCAAAAATTCCTATCATGTAGGTGAAAGATAGGATAGTGCCTGATGGTCCAGAAAGTACGACGCTCTCGAACGCAATTGGTGTCCATATCTACCTAAATCTAATTCTCCATGATCCGACGGGGGCCTCTTCATACTATGGAGGCGCGTTCTTCTGGTACCAATATTAGTACACTATTCCTCCTCTTCCTACAACAAATTACCCATTCTTTGCCCACAATGTGAGAAAGAATTAGGGGCACAACGCCAATTCGAACGAAAACACATTCGCCGACTCAACATGCGACAAACTTCTATATATTCTGGACTATCAGGCTGATAAAAATTTATTTAACAGCATGTATGTAAACCTTCAGGATATTCACACATGCTGTTAAAAGAAAAAAATCCGGCCTCCTCCTACCCCTTCAGCCGGCCATTCCATCTCCAGAATTGGTGCCTTTTTTAGAAGTGTTATCACACCAAAAATTCCTATCATGTAGGTGAAAGATAGGAAAGTGCCTGATGGCCCAGAAAGTACGACGCTTTCGAACGCAATTGGTGTCCATATCTACCTAAATGTGATTCTCCATGATCTGACTGGGGCATAGCACGCCACATTCCTCTTCATCCTATGGAGGCGTGTTCTTCTGGTACCAATATTAGTACACTATTCCTCTTCTTCCTACAAGAAATTACCCATTCTTTGCCCACAATGTGAGAAAGAATTAGGGGCACAACGCCAATTCGAATTAAAACATATTTGCCGACTCTACGTGCGACAAACTTCTATATATTCTAGACTATCAGGCTGAGAAAAATTTATTTAACAACATGTATGTAAACCTTCAGGATATTCACACATGCTGTTAAAAGAAAAAAATCTGGCCTCCTCCTACCCCTTCAGCCGGCCATTCCATCTCCAGAATTGGTGCATTCTTTAGAAGTGTTATCACACCAAAAATTCCTATCATGTAGGTGAAAGATAGGAAAGTGCCTGATGGCCCAGAAAGTACGACTCTCTCGAACGCAATTGGTGTCCATATCTACCTAAATCTAATTCTCC
The DNA here is from genome assembly GCF_050947455.1 of Rhinoderma darwinii. Classification (NCBI taxonomy): domain Eukaryota; kingdom Metazoa; phylum Chordata; class Amphibia; order Anura; family Rhinodermatidae; genus Rhinoderma; species Rhinoderma darwinii. The sequence continues at coordinate 181,866,560 of NC_134688.1, read as the reverse complement.
ATGATCCGACGGGGGCCTCTTCATACTATGGAGGCGCGTTCTTCTGGTACCAATATTAGTACACTATTCCTCCTCTTCCTACAACAAATTACCCATTCTTTGCCGACAATGTGAGAAAGAATTAGGGGCACAACGCCAATTTGAACGAAAACACATTCGCCGACTCAACATGCGACAAACTTCTATATATTCTGGACTATCAGGCTGATAAAAATTTATTTAACAACATGTATGTAAACCTTCAGGATATTCACACATGCTGTTAAAAGAAAAAAATCCGGCCTCCTCCTACCCCTTCAGCCGGCCATTCTATCTCCAGAATTGGTGAATTTTTTAGAAGTGATATCACACCAAAAATTCCTATCATGTAGGTGAAAGATAGGAAAGTGCCTGATGGCCCAGAAAGTACGACGCTCTCAAACGCAATTGGTGTCCATATCTACCTAAATGTGATTCTCCATGATCTGACTGGGGCGTAGCGCGCCACATTCCTCTTCATCCTATAGAGGCGCGTTCTTCTGGTACCAATATTAGTACACTATTCCTCTTCTTTCTACGACAAATTACCCATTCTTTGCCCACAATGTGAGAAATAATTAGGGGCACAACGCGAATTTGAACTAAAACACATTTGCCGACTCAACGTGCGACAAACTTCTATATATTCTGGACTATCAGGCTGAGAAAAATGTATTAACAACATGTATGTAAGCCTTCAGGACATTTACACATGCTGTTAAAAGAAAAAAATCTGGCCTCCTCCTACCCCTTCAGCCGGCCATTCCATCTCCAGAATTGGTGCATTTTTTAGAAGTGTTATCACACCAAAAATTCCTATCATGTAGGTGAAAGATAGGAAAGTGCCTGATGGCCCAGAAAGTATGTCGCTCTCGAACGCAATTGGTGTCCATATCTACCTAAATGTGATTCTCCATGATACGACGGGGGCGTAGCGCGCCACATTCCTCTTCATCCTATGGAGGCTCGTTCTTCTGGTACCAATATTAGTACATTTTCCTCTTCTTCCTACGACAAATTACCCATTCTTTGCCCACAATGTGAGAAAGAATTAGGGGCACAACGCATATTCGAACTAAAACACATTCGCCGACTCAATGTGCGACAAACTTCTATATATTCTGGACTATCAGGCTGAGTAAAATGTATTTAACAACATGTATGTAAGCCTTCAGGACATTCACACATGCTGTTAAAAGAAAGAAATCCGGCCTCCTCCTACCCCTTCAGCCGGCCATTCCATCTCCGGAATTGGTGCATTTTTTAGAAGTGTTATCATATCAAAAATTCCTATCATGTAGGTGAAAGATAGGATAGTGCCTGATGGTCCAGAAAGTACAACGCTCTCGAACGCAATTGGTGTCCATATCTACCTAAATGTGATTCTCCATGATCCGACGTAGCGCGCCACATTCCTCTTCATCCTACGGAGGCGCGTTCTTCTGGTACCAATATTAGTACACTATTCCTCTACTTCCTACAACAAATTACCCATTATTTGCCCACAGTGTGTGAAAGAATTAGGGGCACAACGCCAATTCGAACTAAAACACATTCGCCGACTCAACGTGCGACAAACTTCTTTATATTCTGGACTATCAGGCTGAGAAAAATGTATTTAACAACATATATGTAAGCCTTCAGGACATTCACACATGCTGTTAAAAGAAAAAAATCCGGCCGCCTCCTACCCCTTCAGCCAGCCATTACATCTCCATAATTGGTGCATTTTTTAGAAGTGTTATCACACCAAAAATTCCTATCATGTAGGTTAAAGATAGGAAAGTGCCTGATGGCCCAGAAAGTACGACGCTCTCGAACGCAATTTGTGTCCATATCTACCTAAATGTGATTCTCCATGATCTGACTGGGGCGTAGCGCGCCACATTCCTCTTCATCCTATGGAGGCGCGTTCTTCTGGTACCAATATTAGTACACTATTCCTCTTCTTCCTACGACAAATTACCCATTCTTTGCCCACAATGTGAGAAAGAATTAGGGGCACAACGCCAATTCGAACTAAAACACATTCGCCGACTCAATGTGCGACAAACTTCTATATATTCTGGACTATCAGGCTGAGTAAAATGTATTTAACAACATGTATGTAAGCCTTCAGGACATTCACACATGCTGTTAAAAGAAAAAAAAAACAGCCTCCTCCTTTCCCTTCAGCCGGCCATTCCATCTCCAGAATTGGTGCCTTTTTTAGAAGTGTTATCACATCAAAAATTCCTATCATGTAGGTGTAAGATAGGAAAGTGCCTGATGGCCCAGAAAGTACGACGCTCTCGAACGCAATTGGTGTCCATATCTACCTAAATCTAATTCTCCATGATCCGACGGGGGCCTCTTCATACTATGGAGGCGCGTTCTTCTGGTACCAATATTAGTACACTATTCCTCCTCTTCCTACAACAAATTACCCATTCTTTGCCCACAATGTGAGAAAGAATTAGGGGCACAACGCCAATTCGAACGAAAACACATTCGCCGACTCAACATGCGACAAACTTCTATATATTCTGGACTATCAGGCTGATAAAAATTTATTTAACAACATGTATGTAAACCTTCAGGAAATTCACACATGCTGTTAAAAGAAAGAAATCCGGCCTCCTCCTACCCCTTCAGCCGGCCATTCCATCTCCAGAATTGGTGCATTTTTTAGAAGTGTTATCACACCAAAAATTCCTATCATGTAGGTGAAAGATAGGAAAGTGGCTGATGGCCCAGAAAGTACGACGCTCTGGAACGCAATTGGTGTCCATAGCTACATAAATGTGATTCTCCATGATCCGACTGGGGCGTAGCGCGCCACATTCCTCTTTATCCTACGGAGGCGCATTCTTCTGGTACCAATATTAGTACACTATTCCTCTTCTTCCTACGACAAATTACCCATTCTTTGCCCACAATGTGAGAAAGAATTAGGGGCACAACGCCAATTCGAACTAAAACACATTCGCCGACTCAATGTGCGACAAACTTCTATATATTCTGGACTATCAGGCTGAGTAAAATATATTTAACAACATGTATGTAAGCCTTCAGGACATTCACACATGCTGTTAAAAGAAAAAAATCCGGTCTCCTCCTACCCCTTCAGCCGGCCATTCCATCTCCGGAATTGGTGCATTTTTTAGAAGTGTTATCACATCAAAAATTCCTATCATGTAGGTGAAAGATAGGAAAGTGCCTGATGGCCCAGAATGTACGACGCTCTCGGAACGCAAATGGTGTCCATATCTACCTAAATGTGATTCTCCATGATCCGACTGGGGCGTAGCGCGCCACATTCCTCTTCATCCTACGGAGGCGCTTTCTTCTGGTACCAATATTAGTACACTATTCCTCTACTTCCTACAACAAATTACCCGTTATTTGCCCACAATATGAGAAAGAATTAGGGGCACAACGCCAATTCGAACTAAAACACATTCGCCGACTCAACGTGCGACAAACTTCTTTATATTCTGGACTATCAGGCTGAGAAAAATGTATTTAACAACATATATGTAAGCCTTCAGGACATTCACACATGCTGTTAAAAGGAAAAAATCCGGCCTCCTCCTACCCCTTCAGCCGGCCATTCCATCTCCAGAATTGGTGCATTTTTTAGAAGTGTTATCACACCAAAAATTCCTATCATGTAGGTGAAAGATAGTAAAGTGCCTGATGGCCCAGAAAGTACGTCGCTCTCGAACGCAATTGGTGTCCATATCTACCTAAATGTGATTCTCCATGATACGACGGGGGCGTAGCGCGCCACATTCCTCTTCATCCTATGGAGGCTCGTTCTTCTGGTACCAATATTAGTACACTATTCCTCTTCTTCCTACGACAAATTACCCATTCTTTGCCCACAACGTGAGAAAGAACTAGGGGCACAACGCCAATTCGAACTAAAACACATTCGCCGACTCAACGTGCGACCAACTTCTATATATTCTGGACTATCAGGCTGAGAAAAATGTATTTAACAACATGTATGTAAGCCTTCAGGACATTCACACATGCTGTTAAAAGAAAAAAATCCAGCCTCCTCCTACCCCTTCAGCCGGCCATTCCATCTCCAGAATTGGTGCATTTTTTAGAAGTGTTATCACACCAAAAATTCCTATCATGTAGGTGAAAGATAGGAAAGTGCCTGATGGCCCAGAAAGTACGACGCTTTCAAACGCAATTGGTGTCCATATCTACCTAAATGTGATTCTCCATGATCTGACTGGGGCGTAGCGCGCCACATTCCTCTTCATCCTATGGAGGCGTGTTCTTCTGGTATCAATATTAGTACACTATTCCTCTTCTTCCTATGAAAAATGACCCATTATTTGCCCACAATATGAGAAAGAATTAGGGGCACAACGCCAATTCGAACTAAAACACATTCGCCGACTTAACATGAGACAAACTTCTATATATTCTGGACTATCAGGCTGAGAAAAATGTATTTAACAACATGTATGTAAGCCTTCAGGACATTCACCCATGCTGTTAAAAGGAAAAAATCCGGCCTCCTCCTACCCCTTCAGCCGGCCATTCCATCTCCAGAATTGGTGCATTTTTTAGAAGTGTTATCACACCAAAAATTCCTATCATGTAGGTGAAAGATAGGAAAGTGCCTGATGGCCCAGAAAGTACGACGCTCTCGAACGCAATTGGTGTCCATAGCTACCTAAATGTGATTCTCCATGATCCGACTGGGGCGTAGCGCGCCACATTCCTCTTCATCCTACGGAGGCGCATTCTTCTGGTACCAATATTAGTACACTATTCCTCTTCTTCCTACAAGAAATTACCCATTCTTTGCCCACAATGTGAGAAAGAATTAGGGGCACAACGCGAATTCGAACTAAAACACATTTGCCGACACAACGTGCGAGAAACTTCTATATATTCTAGACTATCAGGCTGAGAAAAATGTATTTAACAACATGTATGTAAGCCTTCAGGACATTCACACATGCTGTTATGAGAAAAAAATCCGGCCTCCTCCTACCCCTTCAGCCGGCCATTCCATCTCCAGAATTGGTGAATTTTATAGAAGTTTTATCACATCAAAAATTCCTATCATGTAGGTGAAAGATAGCATAGTGCCTGATGGCCCAGAAAGTACGACGCTCTCAAACGCAATTGGTGTCCATATCTACCTAAATGTGATTCTCCATGAGCCGACTGGGGCGTAGCGCGCCACATTCCTCTTCATCCTACGGAGGCGCGTTCTTCTGGTACCAATATTAGTACACTATTCCTCTTCTTCCTACGACAAATTACCCATTCTTTGCCCACAAAGTGAGAAAGAATTAGGGGCACAACGCCAATTCGAACTAAAACACATTCGCCGACTTAACGTGCGACAAACTTCTTTATATTCTGGACTATCAGGCTGAGAAAAATGTATTTAACAACATATATGTAAGCCTTCAGGACATTCACATATGCTGTTAAAAGAAAAAAATCCGGCCTCCTCCTACCCCTTCAGCCGGCCATTCCATCTCCAGAATTGGTGCATTTTTTAGAAGTGTTATCACATCAAAAATTCCTATCATGTAGGTGAAAGATAGGAAAGTGCCTGATGGCCCAGAAAGTACGACGCTTTCAAACGCAATTGGTGTCCATATCTACCTAAATGTGATTCTCCATGATCTGACTGGGGCGTAGCGCGCCACATTCCTCTTCATCCTATGGAGGCGTGTTCTTCTGGTATCAATATTAGTACACTATTCCTCTTCTTCCTATGAAAAATTACCCGTTATTTGCCCACAATATGAGAAAGAATTAGGGGCACAACGCCAATTCGAACTAAAACACATTCGCCGACTTAACATGAGACAAACTTCTATATATTCTGGACTATCAGGCTGAGAAAAATGTATTTAACAACATGTATGTAAGCCTTCAGGACATTCACCCATGCTGTTAAAAGGAAAAAATCCGGCCTCCTCCTACCCCTTCAGCCGGCCATTCCATCTCCAGAATTGGTGCATTTTTTAGAAGTGTTATCACACCAAAAATTCCTATCATGTAGGTGAAAGATAGTAAAGTGCCTGATGGCCCAGAAAGTACGTCACTCTCGAACGCAATTGGTGTCCATATCTACCTAAATGTGATTCTCCATGATACGACGGGGGCGTAGCGCGCCACATTCCTCTTCATCCTATGGAGGCTCGTTCTTCTGGTACCAATATTAGTACACTATTCCTCTTCTTCCTACGACAAATTACCCATTCTTTGCCCACAACGTGAGAAAGAACTAGGGGCACAACGCCAATTCGAACTAAAACACATTCGCCGACTCAACGTGCGACCAACTTCTATATGTTCTGGACTATCAGGCTGAGAAAAATGTATTTAACAACATGTATGTAAGCCTTCAGGACATTCACACATGCTGTTAAAAGAAAAAAATCTGGCCTCCTCCTTTCCCTTCAGCCGGCCATTCCATCTCCAGAATTGGTGCATTTTTTATAAGTGTTATCACATCAAAAATTCCTATCATGTAGGTGAAAGATAGGATAGTGCCTGATGGTCCAGAAAGTACAACGCTCTCTAACGGAATTGGTGTCCATATCTACCTAAATGTAATTATCCATGATCCGACTGGGGCGTAGCGCGCCACATTCCTCTTCATCCTACGGAGGCGCGTTCTTCTGGTACCAATATTAGTACACTATTCCTCTTCCTCCTACAAGAAATTACCCATTCTTTGCCCACAATGTGAGAAAGAATTAGGGGCACAACGCCAATTCGAACTAAAACACATTCGCAGACTCAACGTGCGACAAACTTCTATATATTCTGGACTATCAGGCTGAGAAAAATGTATTTAACAACATGTATGTAAGCCTTCAGGACATTCACACATGCTGTTAAAAGAAAAAAATCCGGCCTCCTCCTTCCCCTCAGCCGGCCATTCCATCTCCAGAATTGGTGCATTTTTTATAAGTGTTATCACATCAAAAATTCCTATCATGTAGGTGAAAGATAGGATAGTGCCTGATGGCCCAGAAAGTACGACGCTCTCAAACGCAATTGGTGTTCATATCTACCTAAATGTGATTCTCCATGAGCCGACTGGGGCGTAGCGCGCCACATTCCTCTTCATCCTACGGAGGCGCGTTCTTCTGGTACCAATATTAGTACACTATTCCTCTTCTTCCTACGACAAATTACCCATTCTTTGCCCACAAAGTGAGAAAGAATTAGGGGCACAACGCCAATTCGAACTAAAACACATTCGCCGACACAACGTGCGAGAAACTTCTATATATTCTAGACTATCAGGCTGAGAAAAATGTATTTAACAACATGTATGTAAGCCTTCAGGACATTCACACATGCTGTTAAAAGAAACAAATCCGGCCTCCTCCTACCCCTTCAGCCGGCCATTCCATCTGCGGAATTGGTGCATTTTTTAGAAGTGTTATCACATCAAAAATTCCTATCATGTAGGTGAAAGATAGGATAGTGCCTGATGGTCCAGAAAGTACAACGCTCTCGAACGCAATTGGTGTCCATATCTACCTAAATGTGATTCTCCATGATCTGACTGGGGCGTAGCGCGCCACATTCCTCTTCATCATATGGAGGCGTGTTCTTCTGGTACCAATATTAGTACACTATTCCTCTTCTTCCTATGAAAAATGACCCATTATTTGCCCACAATGTGAGAAAGAATTA